>NW_027070011.1:439843-503100 GCF_002906115.3 Quercus suber | reverse complement strand
GAGTATACCTACAAGGCTACAATCAACAAGTCCCTCTCGTTTAAGACACAATCACACATATTAATCACAAGTTTAAACTTGATTATTAGCTTTCTGAAAGGAATCACACGGTGGGAAAATAACTTTTTGGGTCAATTTTAAGAGGGACTAGACAGCGACTGCAGCCTCTTACAGAAGGCGACGTTGTAGGGTAACCCCTCCGACAAAATCAAATGGCCCATTGGCCCACGTGTCGCCCACCCAGAGCGTGTTATTGTGAAAGGAGGAGTGTGTGTGAACCACTAGAATCTTAACCAAGCAACAAAATGTGTCTCACACACAATATATTTTGTTTCTAAGATATTGCTTTCACGACTTTGGGGGTTACAGCAATACATTGAGGCTAACGTGGAAAATAATGTGAGTATAAATATATGGGACATTACATTACCAAACAAAGATAATATACCTTTTGCTAAAAATAAAAAGATAATATCCCTTGGTGGAGCATTTTCTTAAAGATTTTTTTTTCCACAGAAATTAGGTCACAGCTAGCAGGATATGAACCTAATTCCTTTCCCACTTCTCATTCTTGACTTTAGAAGGACTTTGTGGTTTGTGCTTGTAACCAATTGATTGATTGAAGATGTTAAAGCTCTAATAGTGTAAGTTTGGTTTGGATTTTCATCTTCCTAAAAGAGAAGGTAAAACTTTCTAAATTCTAGTATTTTTCTTTTAGTTACCATTGTATTTTTGCACAATAAACAAAATAAGTTGATGCAAATAAATTGATCCAAGCAAGCACGGAAAAAATGAAATTATATTTCACGATTAAGATTTTATTTTTTGGATCGATCTAACTAATATAGCAATATTGTACATGTGACAACTTTATTTAAAATTTAAAACAGCATAAAATTAGTTACGTTTTTGAAATTATAATATTTAATTTAATTATAATATAGATCCATTCTTTTTGTTTTACAAAGAAATATAGATCCATTCTAAAAGCATAAAAGTAACTTTGAATTAGATGAGTCGTGTAGATTGAGTAAAGCTTCTAAAGCATATTCTAATTTTCAGTTGCACTAGTCATGATGGTCCTAATGCCAATATGCAATGTGCAAATGAGCTCCTTAAAAGACACTTACAAAAAAATAAAATAAAATAAAGCTCCTTAAAAGGCGTTAAACTTGACTTATAGCTTACATAAGGATGATAAAGCCTTAATAATATATATATATATATTTTTTTAGTTAGAAAAAGTCTTAATATATTTGGTTATTGCTGTGTCAATGTCAGTGCCATAAATGCATACTTCTTCTTATCACATAATTGTAGGTTCCATTAATTAAATTTATGGTGGAACCTGTAATTCATATAAAAGGAAAAAATACATATTTATGATACTTTCAGAATATTTAATAATTTTCTCAATTCTAATAGGACTCTCAATCATGCATCCATTTTACTTTGTGTAATAAAATTGCAGAATTAAAGGCAGTCTTTTACTTAAAGCAAAACCCATCTCCTAATTTGAGATGAAATAAGCAAAAGTCAATAGTGTCATAGGACTTGGGAGAGACGAGAAACCTTTTGACGTGGAAGACTAATTTTATGTTATAGAAACGTGTAGGACTTTAGAAATCTTGGTCTTGTATTTAGTGAGCATAATTTCTTAACTCAAAATCATTATGTTTTTAACTTTTAATTCAAAAGGTTCATATCTTTGTAAGTTTCTTGATAGGTAATTAGGAAAATAATGTACTTCTTTAAAAAAATTTGATTTGCTAATCATATAATTTAGAAAGCCATGGAAATAGATGCTTGTCTATCACCTCCACATCCACTATCACATATTGGCAAAGACAACACGTCGATGGCATGAGTCTTCGCAGAGAGACATGAGTTGTCAAGTGGCCTCATTATATATATTGGGTATGTTGAATAATAAGCAATTATGGTAAACGCCAAATTGGCCATATTGTGATAATGAGAGCTGTTAGTGATTGATGTCTTGCATTCACTCATGTAATCAACGCCAAGGCCCCTACCAATATACATAACGCTCAATTATTTTTTTTTTTTTTTTTTGTGAATTATATAAGATTTTCTTGGTTTATTATCAATTTTTTTGGGGGGGTTTAATAATTAAGAGCTGTGTAAAATATAAAAATATTAAGAAGGAATAAATAGAAGAAAGAGAATTAATGTAGCTCGGGCTTATATAAAACCATAATCCATATTCCATAATAATATCTATGGCATTTCTATAGTATTCTAACAAGAGGGAACAAATGGTGTATGTTATTTAAAATAAGTTATAATTTGTTACTTTTGAGAAAGATTGCTTAAAAGGATCGGGTGCTCAAGCTTCCTTAATCCACTACCGAATGGTTCCGCTTTCGTTGTTGTAGAATAAGAAGCCTTTGTATCTTAATGCATGATTTAATTTATTCAAGGTTATTAGAGCGGGATTTACTATTTGTATCTTTTTCTTCTCCATTATGATTTTTGGTTTTCATATTACGGATCTTGGTTTGCGCTTTATGGACATTTCCACTATCAAAAATTTAGAATGAGATTTTCAATAACATGTTGGTATATATGCATAGCTTTACATCTTGCTTGGGTCCTTGGGAAGGGAAAAAGAATGGACTGATCATTTTTAAGGAACATATATATATATATATATATATATGTCATATATCCGTTGCATTCTCATGTTTGCATTTCTCCCTAAAGTGGAGGGGATGATCTATTTTCCTCATCAATTGAGATAAAATTACATTTTTATCATCATTGCTTTAAACTAAAATAAAATAAAATAAAATGGACATAATGGTACAAAATTTGCATTTATTTCCTTCTCTTTCCTACTTTTATAAACTCCCAAATACAATGGTTAAAAAAAATGAACACACTCCAATTAATTAAATACTCCAGCTAATAGAGGAAGATGCCCATCAGTAGCTAGGTAGGGAGCTCCAATTCTGACATTTGATTACCATAGGAAAAATAATAGAAATTAAGTTTTTCTACATTAGTTTTGAAAAAGGATATGGGTCATTTCATGATGAAATTTTTTTTTTTTTTTTAATTTGAAATCTGTATATAATAGTAAGTCATATAAAATCTCAGTTCATCTAAAAAACTTATATATATATATATATATTATAATTAGCAATATATATATGTATGTATATATGTATTATAATCATAAATAATGCGACTCTAAGTCTAAGCTATGATTAACAGACTAGTTTTTATTTTAAAACTAATAGGATGGTGCAGGATACACAGAGGAACATCCACATAAGAACTGAGAATGGAAGGCATACAATAGCTTTAGGTACCATATGTAGTACTTATAAGGTACAAGACAGCCATTGTGTATTTCGTTAATCTAATGACAGATTAGTACTAATTAAAACTGTATACAATTTGAAGTAAGCTGTATACCTCAAAACCAAACAAAAGCAGACAGAACAATTTTTAAAAAATAAGGTCCATTATTAGTTAAATGTATATTTAATTCCAAGGACAGCTGAGCACAATCTTGTAAGTTGTAAGTTGTAACACATTAATTTGACAGCATATTAGCATAGTTAAGAGGAAAGAAATTAAAATGAAACCTCATTCCTCTTTCTTGGGATCTGAGATTTACACATAGATAGGGTAATTAAGGACCTTATTGACTTAAATATTGTTCAAATTTTATGTTTTTTGATTCTTAAGCTATCTTCATAAAGAGTTAAAAATTTAGAACCATCAAATATTGGGTTTATTTTTATGTTATAAAATCACTTAATTGAAACAAAAGTTTCTCCTAAATATTTTAATAAGCTTTCCACTTGTTATGGTTCATACTAATAAGTTGTTTACATTAATCAATTCAGCTATGTTTGTATGCTCAATCTGCGGAATTAGATTCATCACTTTCTTCGAAGCAATTATCCTTTATTAAAAGCCAACTGTTATCAACTTTAGGTTTAAATTAGTGCAGATTAGTACCCAATGAATTGTGAATTTTTAAACATCTCATAATTATGTCGTAACCATAGTTATTCATCTAATCTAAAAGAAAGGCGTAACCAGTTTATATAACTTGGTAAGTTTAAATATGAAATTGATAAATTTAATGTGCTTTTATATTTACACAAGCTTTCCCAATCATGGTAAAGTCTTATGTGTTTGGCAAGGTTTATTTTTTATAAAGTTTACTTGTTTAAAGGTGAGGTAGAAAACAACTTTAAAGTAAAAACTTTAAATAAATAAATCAGTTTTTTACTCGCTTAAAGACTAAGATTGCTCTTCCATTTGCTTAAATTTGTTTCCAATACTTCTTCTGGAACATGTTAGGTTACTTTCTTATCTTCTTTTTTTGTTACAAAGTGCCTTTTTGATTAGCAAAATATTAGTACTTTCCCCTATTTTTGGCAGAAAGTAATTAACTTTAATATAAAGTAGGCTCCCCCATATTCTCCAATAATTCGACTCTAAATTTTTTAGCAAACTCAAATTTGGCCTACCAAAATGTGACATATTTCCAATTCAAACTAGTTCAGCTAATGGGGGCAGATTTCTAAATTACTAACTACATAACATAACCTAATATCTCCAAAAATTGTATTAATCCATGTGCCCTGACCATGTGACTGTGTGTGATAATTTTGGTCCTCGCTGCAAGTCAAGATCTGAAGCAACAAGTTGATAATTTAGTATATATAGTAATTTGTTTTTGTTAGTTTAATGCATGCTTGAAAAAGAGGCACACATTTTTATAGATAGAAAAGAAAAATTATTATTTCCTAGGTCAAGAGCACGTGTGATGCACATTGTCGATGGAAAAGAGACAAAATTTTATTGTTTATTAGTTTATATGGAAAGGAGGAAATTAGTAAATCCAAGATTGATACTTGATACATATGATAATGAGCATGCCAATTTGATGCGTACGATTTACAATTATGTGTTTCGGACCTTAATTTTTTAAATGGTCCAGCCACATATGAAGAAATAACTTCTTTGATGAGTATATCGAAGGATTCAATGTGAAATGGTCCCAAATTAGTCACCATTTTGGCATTTAATATCCTCTTTGTTTGGTACTGCCTTTGATGGCTTCATTATTTTTGTATATATGTGTCATGTTGTATTTCTATTTCTATTTTTATTTTTTTTGGTGAAAATTATCGGACTTTGGTGCAATGGTAAGTACTACACATACAAGCTATGTGTAGCGAGTTGAATCCATGAATCAGACTCTTCAAAATTGGCCTAAAATTGCCTATCAACCACCACTCTCATACTCTGCACAAACAAAAACCTTCAACACTTTGGACAACCTTATTTTTCTTTTTAAGTTTCTTTGCTTGTTGCAATGCAAAAGGTTTAGTTGACCTTTGACAAACTCAGATTCTCCAAGAGAGATAAGGGGTACAAAAAAAACATATATTTTGCTGATTAAAAAAATAATTCTGGATTAGAGAAGGTTTTGAATCTAAAATCAGCTTAGATTGCAGAACAGAAGAGGATGCATAAAGCAAATATTGTCCTTTCATTGTTGATTGTAGATGTTTCTGTTAAGCATTAAAGTGATACCAAATAAAAAAGAATTCATTTAAAGGATCAGCATTCTTTAACTGAACATTCTATAACACCACCGAGAAGGAAAAGCTAGTTTGCTCTGAAAAATCAACCAATTAAATGCTGGAGACCATTTTGGGGGAAGCAGAAAGCACAATGGTGAAACACGGCAAACCAAGCAAGAAACTAAACATCACAAATAATAATTTAAAGAATGTAATGCGTTAGTTTTTTTTTATAATTAATATAATGTGTTAGTTGCTGATATGAATTTTGCAGAAAAGTAAGGTTAATAAGTGCTTTAAGGGCACAAGTTAATAGTTTTTTTTTTAAATATACATATATGAACTATAATGTACACTTTTGAAAAAAATTTATTATTTTGAACATACAAATTCATTATAATTGTGAGTTTTTCTTGGTGCTGATACATTTTTTAGTTTGTTCCAAAAATTGGTATTTAAAATGTTATTTAAGAGAGTATTAAATATTCCTAAAGTAGTATCCTTAGAGGGCTCGCCAACCCAAAAAAAGCTTTTGAAAGATTGAAAAACATTGTGTATTACTATATTATAGGGTAAAATGTTGGGGAGATAATATTATGAGAAGGCTCCAATTAAATAGATTTAAAAAAAATTATTTATATATTTTATTATAGATCAATTGAGTAATTAGTATAACGCATAAGAACAATACTTAACCAAATGCTTAATCCGATGAGTTTAGACCCACTTTGTTATATATTAATATAGGCGTATACCAACATAAAGCTTATGTACAATTCATTAAGTAGCTGCATCGACCAATAAGTCACACAAAGAACCACATAGAAGATAAAATAATGACTTTTGTGTTGTATTAGTAAATGCAACCATGTGGTTGGAAACCTATGAAACTACGTTTTACCCTAATGTATTTGTATATTGCAAAATGGAACAAAAGTTCGAGCATAACGAAAAGAGAGAGAGAGAGAGAACAAATCAAAGAAGGCTGAGGAAAGGGCCAAAAGAACCCTCTACTTAGTCACCATCACTGAGATAACAGATCCAACAGTTCCTTTTTAGGATTATATATCTGAATGAAAAGTTCACTTATGAAGAAAATGTAAGAACCAAAGCATCACAACAATTTGAAAGTGTTATATACACGTTTTATAACAAAGTTAAAAACAACCTTCTATGTATAAATAACAAGACCTACATACACATGAAATGGTAGAGATATAGAAACAGTTTTCAATATGCTACTTGGAAGTGATAAAAGAAGAGGGGAAAATTTGTGGGAGCTGAAAACTTCATCTCAGACCTTCTTCTTTCTTCTTTCTTAATCCCAAAGAATGCTCTTTGAAAATTTGTTTGAAACTGTTTTTGGCTTACTACTGCTTGCTGCTTAGTTCAGGGACTTCCTTTATGCTCATCTCTACCATTTCAACTGCACCGAAACCTCCATCTTCTGTGGCAATTGTAGATTGAGAATCAATCCCACACCCTGCTTGGATTTCCTTGAACATTGCCATGACTTGAATCATTGTGGGACGCCGCCATGGCCTATCATCCAAGCAAGCACAAGCCACCTTTAAGTGTTGTAAGAGCTCAATCTCTAGGGTGGGATCCTCTTTCATGAGTTCTGGATCAAAAACATCACTTATTTTCAATTTGGCATGCTGTTTCACCCACCCCACAAGATTGTTGTCACCAAAATCAGCTGAATCAGTTGGTCTTTTCCCTGTTAGCAGCTCAAGCAAAACTACTCCATAACTATAAACATCACCTTTTGTGGAACATCTGAAGCTCTGATAGTATTCAGGAGGGACATAGCCAGGAGTACCCGCTAGAGTGCTGACACTCAAATGAGTATCCATCGCACTCATAAGCCTGGCCATTCCAAAATCAGAGACTCTGGCTTCCAAGTTTTCATCAAGCAGTACATTGCTTGATTTCATGTCCCTGTGAATGATATGTGGGATGCAATTATGGTGTAGAAAAGCCAAACCCCTCGCGGCCCCAATGGCAATCTTCCTCCTTACAGTCCAATTCAGCTTGATCCCAGATTTCTTTGGGTCATGTAGAACATCTTCTAAACTTCCATACCTCATGTACTCATACACCAAAAGCCTTTCCTCTCCTACCTTGCAGTACCCCAGAAGCGGGACAAGGTTCCTGTGCTTGATTTTCCCAATGGTTTCCATTTCAGCAGTGAATTCCCGATCACCCTGTCCGCTGATGTGTATTAGTTTCTTGATGGCCACAATGCTTCCATCTTTCAATTGAGCCTTGTACACATCACCAAAACCACCAGACCCTATAAGGCTGTCGTTATGGAACCCATTTGTTGCATCAAGAAGATCAGCAAAAGTGAGCTTCCGAAGCGGCTTCTCAAATGTAGCAAGGTTGATGCTTAACGCTTCACGGGCACCAGTTAGCTTCCAGCTAACATTGGCTGTGCCTGAATGAGATCGACTATCAACATAACCATCAAACGACGCATCCTTCTTTTTTCTCCTTTTCTTGGTCTCAATAGCAACTATAATCAGTCCAACGATACAAAATAGAGAGAACAACAATCCCATTGCCACACTCCCTGCAAGGGATGCTTGTCTCCTATGAGACTTCTGATGCTGTGAATTCAAACCCGAACTCGGATCTTCACCACATTTGGAAAGAGGATAGCCACATAACCCTGAATTATTCTGAAATCTAGATGCTGGAAATGTTTCAAGCTGACCCATTTCAGGAATCATTCCACTGAGATAGTTATTAGACAGATCAATATCAGTAAGCAGGGACAATGCAGTCAAGGATTGTGGGATTGGCCCTTCAAGCCTATTGCTAGAGAGATCAAGAATGTTAAGACTCCTTATATCCCCAATCTCTTGTGGAATTACTCCAGAGATATTGTTATGTCCCAAATTCAATATATATAGATACATAGTACTCCCAATCTCCTTTGGAATACTACCAGACAACATGTTGTATGAAATATCAAGAAAAATGATTGACCCATTGTGGTAAAATGTAGGTTGCAACTTACCTCCATACACTCTAGTGAAATTGCAAGGATTCCTGGTTGAAATCCTATTCAGCTGCTCTTTATTAATCCCAGCAAACTCTAGCAAATTCCCAGCTCCATGACACTCCTTACTCCCATCATTCTTGATGTACACATAACTCTTCTGACTCAAGTACTTCACTGCAATACTGCCTGATTGCTTGAAAAGCTCAGGTGGAATAGTCCCATTCAACTTATTAGTATTGAGATCCAACCATATCAAGCTCTTACAGTCCCCAAGTTCAGGTGGGATCCTCCCAGAGAAAGAGTTATTACTGAGTTTCAGTATTGCTAGCTTTGAAAACTGACCAATCCACGCTGGAATCTCACCACTCAATTTGTTGTTTGACAAGGAAATCCAATTCAGATTGGTGCAGTTGCTTAGCCCAGAAGGAATAGTCCCTGTCAGCTCATTGAAGTCTAGGATCAGATTCTCAAGTGTCTGGATGTACATGAGCTCTTGTGGGATTTCACCTTGTAACTTGTTCAACCAGATTATCATATCTCTAAGCTTTGACAAGCTTCCCAAGCTTGGAGGTATAGTTCCCCCCAGGTTATTGAAGCTCAAATCTAAAGAAACCAGTTGTGAACAGTTGCTCAAACTTGAGGGAATTGAACCTGTGAACAGGTTGTTCTGTAAGAAAAGCTCTTTCAAGTTGGTCTCAGTGCCTTGACAGAGAGCACTAGGAATAAAGCCAGAGAAATTGTTGGCACTAAGATCCAGAGTCTCCAATTTCACTAGCTGAGACAAAGAATCAGGCAGTACACCAGAGAAACCATTCAAGGACAGGAACAACTTCTTTAAAGCTCCCATCTTGGTAAAAATATCGATTGGTAATTCACCTGAGAATTTATTCTCAGATATATCCAGAGATTCCAAAGAAGAACAAGCGCCGAAACCACTTGGGACTGTGCCAGAGAGGTTGTTGGTTGAAAGGTCTAGCTCTATGAGGTTGGAACAAGCTGTTGAAAGCCATGAAGGAATTTCACCATGTAATTCATTGTCAGCTACATAAAGAAACCGCAGGTTTTGTACTGGGAGAACTGGAATATTACCACCGAACGGGTTGCTGGATATGTTCAAGAAGCTAAGTTTGTGACAGGAAGAGAGTGGGTGGCTGATATCACCAAAAAACTTGTTGGCAGAGATGTCAAGGTACTCCAAAGCTAAACAATCGCCAAAGGAAGGAACACCCACTGAGAAATTGTTGGATGAGAGGTCTAGATGTGTAAGGGTCTCACAAGTGGCTAGAGTTGGGCCTATCTCACCAGTGAGCTTGTTTCCCTTCAAGGCCAACTGTTGCATACCATTGCAGCTGGATTGGAAGAGCCAAGTAATCACGCTTGGACCTGAGAGCTTGTTGTTAGAAAGATCAAGTACCTCAAGATTGAGTCTTGGTGAGTCTTTGAGGAAAGAAGAGTCTAGGCCGTTGTTTGAGAGGTTGAGAGAGTTCAAACTTGAGCAAGAACCCAAGTTGGAAATGTCAGAGAGAGAGCCAGAGAGGGAGTTTAGAGAAAGATCTAAGGTGGTTAAAAAGGTGTTACATTTGGTGAAAGAAATGGTGCCTGTGAGATTGATGTCTTTTAGAACAAGGGTCTCTAGGTGGTCAAGGGAGAGAAGGAAGGTTGAGACGAGGCTAAAGTTGGTACCTAGATGGGTAGAGCTAAGGTCTATGGAGGACACCAAGGAGTCCTTGCAGGTAATGCCAGTAAAGTTACATGTGTTTTGGTTTGGAAGCCAGTTGGAAAGGAAGGTTGGGTTTGATACACTGGCTTTGAAGTTGAGAAGCTGCTGGGTGTCTTTGTAGGATGAGGACGTGGTACTACCTTGGGAAGCTTGGAGAGATAGGAAAGTGAGGGAGAGGAGGAAGAGAGAGAAGGAGCTGAAAGTTTTCATTTTTATGAGTTTATGAGTGGAGTAGTGGGTGTTTGTGCTTTAGGGTCTCAGAACTGCCATTAGAGAGAGCTTAGAGAAAGCTCTGGTTTTTGGAGAGAAAGTGGGTTTTGGTGTCTTTGGAATAGAGAGAGAGAGACAGAGAGAGAGAGAGAGTCAAAAGTCTGAGTAAGGATGGTAAGAAGGGTATTTATCAAGTGGGGAGAAGTGAACACAGCTGTTGCTCACATGCCATGTGATCCTCTCAGCCTCTTAAACACACACACTCTCTCTCTCTCTCTCACACTAATAAACACCATCTGGATTTTTTTGCATTGTTTATGGAGCAATAGAATAATATTCATGTCTCTCTTCGTCTGTCTTATTGGTGTGCAGAGAGCTGAGATTAGGGGATGATGGGGTTTAATTTGTTAATGCTAAAATATGGTTTCTCTCTCTAGAATTAGGAGGTAGTCTTCTTCTTTTTTTTCCCTTGCTTTTTGCTTCCTCTTTGATTCTCTCTCTCTAAAACTGTCTCTTTGTCTCTCTAGCTTTTCTTTTCTTTTTTTATGTACGTGTGATCAACGATTGATCCATCACTGTCAATTAATAGAGATTCTTTCACTTAATTAAATGATTCTTTTAGTTCACGAGGGATTAATTTCATGATTTTTGGCCGTTAGTACAATGTATATAGGAATAGGAGTACCTTTTTTTCTCTCTTTTTCTTTTCTTTTTTTGATTAAAAAAAAAGGTAAAGATGAGGCGAAAAGGCTACTACGAGGCAATCCGCATGATTTTACAATGTACCCTACTTAGTTTCAAACTCATCTCTCACCCATTAATTACTATTGTAAACTTGTAATTATCTTTTTATTATTATTAAGAACTTGTAATAATCTGTTTATTGCAAGTTGTAGCCATTCATTCCAAAATATATGAATTTAATCATATATATTTTGATGATGCAATTGGTTGCATGTAATGGTAGCAGAGAGAAAAAATATTCAACAACATAATTTGAATGATTATCAACAAAGAAAGGAAAAAAAAAACACGTAGTTTGAATAATGGAAACTCTTCAATGCTTAAGTCAAATAAGATAATGAACATATCATACATGTGTTTAGCCTATATGCCTCCTTTTAAGGTATTTTTATGAGCATTTTTCTCCTTAATTTCCATTGGAGATTAAAATTCAAAATGGGGCAAATTTCCATCTTTTATACAGAATTTTATAAATTTCACAATTACGTAAGTTCCAAGATTTGCAAGATTTGATTAGGAAGAAAATGCTTAGGTTAGCCTAACACTAAGGGGGTTAGGCTAGATTCATCAATCAACACTCTCGCTTGGTCTTGACTTGTTGTCAAGGTACCAATTCATCACATTTTGGATTGAGATCCTATGCAATTAACTTACCTACCATATCTTAAATTACAAATTCTACAATCAACATTACAAATTGACATTAATTTGCAATGTTTATCATATTTGTCTAAATCAATATCCAAATTAATATACAGTGTTGCTACCCACAATTAAAGGGAGGGGCATTTGTAATGAACACCCAAAACCATATAAATTATACTTAATGTCCCTCAAAAAAATATATAAATTATACTTAACACCCTAATTTATCTACCAATTTGTTAATTTAGATCATTTGTGGACAACACCCTTTTTATCTAGTAATTTATACTGAAAATTAAAAACACCCTCATAATTCAAGGTGAATACTTTTAATGAACCCTTTTTGTTTCACCAAGTTTTTATTAATTACGTTTTCTCATTTGATTTTACCTCTTATTTAGATTTTGATTTAGTTTTCAGGTGAGTTGAGTTATATACTAAAAAATTGTCTTTGCTTGAAACATCATTACATTTGATTCCACGTGTGACTTGAGTATCTTTCATCAAAAGTAAACATAGCACTATAGCCTCTTTTTCAAATCTTTCTACATGTCAATACCAACATGTAGGATAACCCTTCTGCGCAACTTTCCACTAAAAGCCTTTAATACTAAATTTAGCACTTGGACAATTAGGATCCCCTACATTTCACAATCAAAAATTTAATATTTTTAATTATTTGATGGTATACATAACAAAAAATCATTTAAAATTTTAAACATTCATCATCAAATTTGTAAACTCTAATATACGCCATAAAATGAAGTGTTCAAACTTCAATGAAATTGAGAGGACGTTGCTTTGACATTTGGGTTGGAAAGTTTGGCTTACAAGACTCACAAAACACATTAAAGGGTGTAAGTTGGTTTATTGTTGTCTGCTAGTATTATATTTTTCTATATAGGTAACCAACCATGGTTCTAAATTTGTCAGATGCCCACTTATCCGGGCATTTATAGTATACCGGCACACAAATTGGTCAAACACGCTAACTTTAAAACTGGCAAAAGATATGCAAAGCAAAAGCGAAGCTCGTGTTTAAAGCACACAAACACAAACATGAAACGCCCCCATACCAGCTCACGAGAGAAATTCCTAGAATTTGTTCATTATTCCATTTCCATTTTATTTTTCTTTTGAACTTACCTCAAATATATTCACGCACAACCACAACCATATTCCATAATGAATTTGTAAACAAGTGTGTTTCTTTTATCATTCCTTTAATTTGTGTCACATTAACAAGATCCATAAATAAATATAGGGAAAATTTAATAAATGCCCTAAGGGGGATTAATTTAAGAAATAATTTTAGAAACTTTTATATAATAAAAGAAAAATATAATTGATTTTTATTTGTACAACTTTTTATATTGAGAAATGTTATCTCCACAACATATTCACAACAAATCATAAGTGGTTAATTGTTATTGGTTCAAATTTGAACCTATTACTAATATTATTTTTTTGCCCCAACAATAACAATCTGTCACTTATGATTTGTTGTGGGCATAACATTTTTCTTTTTGATTTTTTTTCTTAAGGTTTGATAGAAACTTTCCTAAAATGATTAATTAACAAATATCCTATAGACACCCATTAATCGAACTCATAAATGTATAAAACTAATAACATTACTTATTTCACAACTTGCTTAGTTTTTTTTTATAAGGAAACTCACTCAAGTACTAAGTTGTGAGTGGTGGTATGTTCTAATTAACTTAACTAATGTCTTGACATTGATGAAAAGAGAATAGAAATGCAACGTCCACAATATTTTTATAACAAATCATAAATATTAAGTTGTTATTAGTTTTAATTTGAATTCACAATTTAAATTACTTTTTTACCCACTCATAATAGCCAACAACAACCTCTTACTTAAGATTTAATGTGAAAGTGTTGAAAAAAAATATTATGGACATGATATTTCTCTAAAAAAAAAATTAATCATCACAAAACAAATCCTATGACAAAAAATATTAGGGCTCATTTGGTTTAGAAATAACTCAGTTTTCATAATTCATAACTCAAACCCAAAACTAATAACTCTTAACTCTAACCTTACATTCACTCAAAAACTGCAAAACACTTGTTTGGTTTAAAAATTCAATCACATATCTCATTCTAATAACTTACTCCCTCCGTCCCACTTTATTTGTCCTTTATTCCATTTTGAGATGTCCCAAAATATTGTCCTGTTTCTAAAAATAAAAGTCATTAATTTACTAATTCAATTTTTTGATCAATTTATTTAAGGGTAGTTTTGGAAACTTATACATTTTAAAAAAATAGACAAGACAATAAATGATGTTCTCTTAAAAAGTTTGACTTTTCAAACAGGACAAACAAAGTGGGATGAAGGGAGTAACTTTTTGCCAAAACTATGGACCCCACCCACTAAAAATTAGTTCTCAGTTTTGGAAAACACTCAAATGTTGTTTCCAAATTCCATAACTCAAATTCAAATTTTTGAGATTTGAGTGATGGAAACAAGTACTCAAAACCAAGTCAAACACAAGATTTTTTGTGAAACCCATGCGTTTTGAAAACTTAATGATGAAAACTGAGTAATATTACTCAAAATCAGTGTGATCCAAACTGGCTCTTAGTGTCCTTGAGCAATCATCATCAAAAACTCTTTTTTTTTTTTTTTCTCTAAACAGATAGACAAAGAAACTTATTACTCTACCATGAAGTTTCACATCCTATCATATGTACTAGGCAAGAAGGGATGGTAAATTTTGCTATGTTAAATTTATGTTTTTTTTTTTTTTTTTTTTTTTTGGAGTAAATATTGTTTACACGTTTGTTTGGTACTTGAAATTAATCCATGCACCGCTACTAGCGCTCGTGTCCCCAAAAAGGCTGCCCCAAACACTGAACATTATTTATTATTACAACAAAATTTACCCCCATGCCTGTCACTCTCCTTAGTCGCGCGTGTCAATCACTGTCCAATCAATCACAAATCTAAGTCTTCCCTAAGCGACAGAACCGAACACAAGATCTATTTTTAATTCAGTAGTCTATAACGCACCTGACAGTGTCATACTGCACTCAAATAATTGGGTCGTGTATCTCACGCTCCACGAGTTCGGTTGCATAATTTTCCACGACCAAATTTTATGTTATGAGGCAATAGTTGACAGAGTGTGGTACGGTACGATAAAGGAGGAGAGGGGTCCCATGGGTCTTGTTGAATCCCGACCGCTGATTAGATTTGACGGACAAGATCTAACTATGGAAGTAAAAGCTAATGTACTTGGATGTGTAGGGGACCAAACACTTGTTTATGTGTATCTTCGACACCTAGCAGTGAAATCTAGTAGTACTACATTTATATGAACTTATAAAAAATTACTCTTACTCATGTTCTGTGTAGGATTTTAAGAAGCATGAGGGTTTAGAAAAGTCATAAGGTTACTTTCAGGTGCTTACTTTATTACGTGTGATGTTGCAGATAAACGTGATCCTTCAGTTTGTCAGTTTTAATTTTTTTTTATTAAGATAATTATCATCCAATTGGAAAGAGTTAAGCTTGTATTCAGATCATCAATGTATTGGATATCTTAAGATGTGAATATGTGTATTTATTTGCAAATGGGGGATTGGCTGAGTTGGTCAGGACTTTCATTCACTGCTTGTCAGGTTTAGGTTCGAGTACTGCCAACGGCCTTCTATTGGTGGGTATACTTAGTGAGGGGTGTACTCAGAAATGAGGTAACTCTCACGCGTGTACAATAAGTGAGTCTCTCACGACGCGGCTCCCTGCCCGGGTTTTAATACAACCATAAACGCCCTCATTTTTGTTTACCAAAAAAAAAATATATATATATATATATATATATGTGTGTGTGTGTGTGTGTGTATTTTGATGTGTTCAATGCACTAATGCATTTGACACAAACTGAATCCAATTGGAAAAAGGTCATATAGTTTGACAAGTTGAACTTTGTTGAATAGTGATCGTTCAAATTTGACTCGCCGAAAAGGTAAAATATTGAGTCTTGTTTTACACTTGAACCAATTAATAACCTTCTAATAATGTTGAAGCACAGCTAGTTAAAAAGTCTAAAAAACTTAAATTTAGTTTGACTCGACTTGATTCAATAATTAAGCTAAGCTCGAGCTCAATATAAAGTTCTTGAGCTTGAGATGCAACTACATTATCAAACTTTTTTATTTTTTATTTGGTTAAACAAGACATGCCCACCGCTAACGCTAACTAGAGAACCTGATTATCATGATGATTCATCATCATCATCATAAAAGCTAGTCATTAATTGAATTCAAGTATAAAAATACAAAAAACAATTATATCCTTTGTCATTTCTCACATCTATAAGTTCTTTAATAATACGGTTACTAATGAGTGAAATAGCTTTAAAGCACCTTATCACTTTAATTTGCCAAACTCTCCAAACATGAAATAATTTTTAAGTTAAAATTATTTATCGCAAAAACATTAAAGGTTAAAATTTAACATCTTCTAGCAATCCCAAACGGGTGCAGTCACTCATCTTAACAAACTCTGTTTCGTGATCTACAAAGATACTTAGAAATAGGATTGTGGGCTTTAAACTTGCTAGATGCCGCTTGATTGCAAATAAGTCAACCCAAGTTTTTAAAGAGATACCAATATGAATTATGCTTAATTAAGCACAATTTCAGGTTAAGTCCATATTGAGGCCATGCATGATAGATTAAGACAATAACATAATATCACAAAATGTCTTATTAATTAGAATAGTTTTTGGTAAGACTGAGGTTGGATTATAACTAAAAATCACATGAGTAAACTTTTCTGCAAATCATTCACTTGATACTTCTCCTTGTGTGCATGTCTAGACGCTATAAGCATTCATTCCTTAGATGACAACAGACAACACTCAAGTAAGATTATCACGATTGGTCATTTGCGTGTCCTTTTAAACCTTTTTTTTATTTTTTTATTTTTTTTATAAATAAGTATAGTGTCCTTTTTTTGTGTTCCTTCATAGAGATATCGAGCGTTTAAACCATATTAGCGATATTGTTGTAAAGGGAGAAACAATTTAGGGATTCTATGTTCTAACTTGTGGGCTAAGGTTGAGACTCTTATATAAATCCAAATGAGCATTTGCATAGTTTGGGGTGAGGTAGTTCTATACTTCAATTTATTTCATCCTTGTGATATGCTGTGGAATATCTTCTAACCCACCACTTAGTAGTTTATAAAATCATCTATGTGAATTGAATCAAATGAATCATCAAATCATTTAAGCAAGTCATATGATTATTAAGTAGGTCATGTGACTAAAACTATATATGGATAATTTTTTAAGTTGTGATATAGTGATTTGGAGGAACTTTTCTCCAAATTGATTTAGAAGAAAACTTCATCCATAAAACAATGATAAAGCCAGGAAATAATTACAAAAGGTCAAAGTATGGATGATTCTTGAAAATTTGAATAGAAAATATGGTGTATGTATGTAAAACATACAAGTTAATACTAAAGTACAATTTTTTGGAAATTGTATTTTAGGTTCCCAATTAAGTTCAATAATATGGTTGTTATTTTCCAATGTTATAGAACATGATTGAATTTAACTGTACTTAAAAGAAAGATAAAATTTTTTGTGTTGCATTAGTCAAATTTTATTCAAGAACATAGAGTATAACACTTCATATAAACTATGGCCAAAATGGGGTTTTACCCCTTTCTCACAAACTTTCCAACAAAATGCCACATGTCTGAAACTATTTAGGGAAATATCCCTTGTTTTGAAACTCAAATTTTAGAAAATCGAATTTCAATGTAAAACTCGATTTTTGGACAACTGAGTTATAGCGAAATGAAACTAAAAAAAAATTATAGAACTCGAGTTCCACTTGAATATTTTCAAGGAACTCGAGTTCCTTTTTTTTCTTTTTTCTTTTTTTACATTTCGCTATAACTCGATTATCCAAAAATCAAGTTTTACATTTGAAACTTGATTTTTAGAAAATCAAATTTCAAAACTGGGCATATCCCTAAATAGTTTTTAAAATTGGGCATTTTGCTGAAAAATTTGTAAAAAATTGGTATTTTTCCATTTTGGCCTACAAACTATACATAAATTTTGTCCAAACATATATACAAGGGATATGGGTATGGTGAGTTTTAGAAGCCAAGGGGCTATGGAAAGTTGTCATCCCTCCCCACTAAAAATGCCTCGAGTCACGTTTTTTATGTAAGGAAGTCAATACCGTACCGGAGGCTGTACCGGTTTGGCCAGCGGTACGATATATTTCGAATACCGGTCAATACCGGTCAATACCGGTGTACCTTTTTGGATTTACTTCTATTTTTTATATTTATAAATAATATATATATATATATATGTATGTGTGTGTGTGTGTGTATACTTCTATTTTTTATATTTATAAATTTATATATAATATATATATATATATATATGTATGTGTGTGTGTGTGTGTGTGTGTATTATAATATATAAAAGTTTAGCATAAAATATTTCCTCAATTCAGAACTAATTATTCATGGTTTTAGACTTTAGTATCAATTAAAAGAAAAAAAAAAAACACAATATAAAAAATAAAAAGCTTAAAAGTTACCATTGCATACTAAGAAAACAAATAATACTAATAAGTTAATGCAAATAAGTTATCATTCTGCTCTAACAAAAATTCAAAAATTATAAAACTTAAATAAATAAATAAATAAATAACTTTTTTCTATACCAGCCGTTACGCCCGGTACCGACCAGTATTACCCGAAATTGGCCGGTATGGCCAGTATTTTTTTCGGTACGAAACAGGGGAGGTTATATGTACCGGTTTGCTTGCCGGTACAGTATATTCCAGTAGTACCGACTAGTACGGTACGGAATTGACTCCCTTGTTTTTATGTGGTTTGAAAAAGATTAAACAAACTCCAATCCCTTAAGTTTTGATCTACTTTTGAAGGAGTCATAAATGTCTTGCATTGATGCAAAATTTAAACATCTCTTTATTAAGGAATTGCTTTGATCTTGGGAAAAATATCGTAGTCCAACTTGAAGTCCTTCAATGATTAATAGATCTATTATAAAAACTTCCTTTTTCACGTTTCTTTCTACAACCATATTATCATTTTCATTTCGGACTTCTCATTGATATTTTTTCTTCTTTGTACAGCTTACAAGTTACAAGATCCTTTTTTGAATAATAAAATTTAGATACAGTATTTTAGATGTTATTTCTTAAATTTTTTACTTAAGATTTAGCTATGTGGTCACTTAACTAAAGAATACACTTTCATCCCATGGGAAAAAATTCACGTGATAAAATCTTAAAAATGAAACATAAGAAACAGTACTTAAGTACTGCAACTAAGCCTTAATCTTTTTTAAAACATGTGTGTGATAGCTATACAAGATTGAGATTTGTTTTTTGATGGTTGGAGGATGTATTTACATAATGGCCCAATTGGAAAGATAGATCTAGTTCATCTACATCGTTGACATGTGCTAAAATAGTTATGTTGCTCTTTCAAATCACTGTTTTGATGTGTTTACTTGAATGAAATACTTCAGAATCCATATATCTTGAGTGCCATTTCGAATATATATAAATTTATATATTCTAATATCTTTAAATTCAAAATAATAACTCGTTAAGTCGTTGTTGTATAAATGTAATATATTATATAATATTCTTTTCAAGTAAAGAATGATGCAAAAAGATCATGGATTTAAGCCTCATTAAATGCATGTATAATTAATTAATAGAAAAGGATATATATAATTTTTTTTTAATGGTTTTCTCCCGATGAATGCTCTTAATTAAGAACCGATGAATAGTTAGATAAAATTGTCCAAGTTAAATCAATGTTAATTAAAGAATGTTTTGACCAATAAATTAAGTCTTGTCAAATTAAATTAATATTCGGTACACATTCTAATAAATTATACTCCTTGGTCCTTCCATTCAATGACCAATACAACCTAAGTTTTACCCTTTTTTGTAAGGATATCCCATGAAACCTTTTTCAAAATTAGAAATCCGTCTTCCTAATAATGTCATTTCAAATGTTTTATTTAGGGACCAAAGAAATAGTGTCATTCCTATTCATTACTGTGCTCATATATGACGTATGACTGATTTTTCAATGAACCTAAAATAATTTCATTAAAGTTGACTTGCACCTGGACACAGCAGAAAAGAGCCGTAGAACAATAAATCTAGTAAATCTATAGAGTAAATTTTTATTTTTATTTTTATAGAATTTGTTGAAATAGTGTATGATTGATTTATGATTAGAAAAATAATGTTTATGTTTAAACTATATGAAAGTAATGTTATGCCAATAATAATTTATCACTTCAATGTAGTTATAAGAATGATGAAGCTAGCACACAAAAAAAAAAAAAAAAGAACACCAAAACTATTATTATTTTGTTTTGTATATGCGTGGATGTGTTCAATTTTTTGTTCTAGCCTCATCATTCTCTCTCTCTCTCTCTCTCTCTCTCTATATATATATATATCACTATTTGCTTTTCAAAAATCCCAAAAAAAAAAAAAAATCAAAGTTCCTTTCACACACATAAGTTTTTTTTTTTTTTTTTTTTAATAACTCACATTATAGATGCATGTCACATGCACACATAAATTTATTATGAATTCTATCGCTCATAAAAAATAATAATAATAATAAAAAAAAAATCTATCTTGGATTGCCTTTTCATGTGATCAAAGCATATATAATACCCCTTTAGCTCAACAGGCACCATCCAAGTTTAAAACTCCTCCATCCTTAACTATTGAATTATTAAAAATATAAATATCAATGAAATTTCTATATAAATTTTCATCTGAGATGTTGAAAGAAATTAAAAGCGTACGCGTGTACTCATAGTCTATTATATATCTTTCTTTGTGTGAATGAAAATGAATTCGCCAGTTGGGTGCGCAGTTTGCAATGCTTGCAAACCCAATTGTGGAAGGTGCTTCCTAGAGAAAAATCTAGAGATATGTTTGTTGCAATGCAATCAAATGAGAATAAACAAGTGTTGGATACCATTACTTTTGAATGCGACTATAGAAAAGTGGAGCCAATATTTTGGGTGTGTGAGACTACTGATGGAATTATATAAGAGAACATAGTATTTGGAAAGTGTTGTGAATTAATTTCTTATTCACTACACAACCCAATATTGTCTTATCCTGACTTTTAACCTTTGGAACTATTAATCGTATAACTCATATACAGTTGTTGGTCCAATATCTGCAATTCCGCCAAATCTAAAACAATAACTCACTGGGCGGACCTAGGTGTGCCACCATGTGTTGTCTGCAAGAGAAGGAGTAAGGACAACTACCTATTTGCAGGGGTATTAGTTCTGAAAACTGTAGTGTTTGGCCCTAAACAATGTATTGTCTATTTTGCTGTTGTTGTCACAAAATCAATAAAATCATCAAGAATTAACTAGTTTGAGAAAGAAAAAAAAATTGTTAGTTTCACGATATTTTTTATTAAAAAATAAACTCAAATTTAATCAAATATAAATATTCAAAAACCAACTATTAAAGCATAAAATCTACATTTTTATAATCTGAGAAGTTATATGATTTTTTAAGTAAAAATTATCTTAAAAATATGTTAGGATAATTTTCTATAAGAAATAGTGTAAAGGGGAGAAGAGAGAAAAGAATATGAAAAAAAAACACACACACATATGCACCTTATCTCTTCTACCAATTCGCCATCTTAAGCCCCACCGTATACTCTCTTTTGCTTGTGTAATATTGCAATGAAAAATGTTTTGTTCCTAAATGAATAATGTTAAAGATATAAAAATTTTCAAAACCCTTCTATAACTTGTTAAAATAACGAGTTGTGATTAGAGTATTATCACAGAGAAACACAACCTTAATTATCAATTTTTTCAATTCTTTAGATCATTTTATTATTTAATGGAAAGAGAAGGTGAATCATTTTGTCAAGAAGTTGTGTTAGTAATGAATTTATAAAAATGATTATCACAACTTATTAGCTCAACGGACATTAAAAAATAATATTAATATTTTGTTTCCTTTTAATACATGCAAAATTTATCACAAAACACCTCAAAGGCTAACACTCTTCAACCTCGATTAAACGAAGAATAATACCTATAATGTGAAATGGAATATAAATTTTTGGGAAAGTAATATTATATATAAAATAAATTTCTACTAACATCATCTTATCATTTATTATCAACAATCTGTCACTCAGTAATAAAAATGGCGTGGAAGGAGAATTACTCGGCATGTGTCATCACATAGTGATAGGGAGTAAAAGGCTTTTTTACCGACCAGAAAGAAGGCACCTAAAAAATCTAATGATTTCACTCAAAATGTCACGCAGTCACTTGAAAAATTCTTCTTAGATGGCCATGGTGGTGCTGATATAACTGTCAGTCTGTCACCATCTTACAGTCTCTCTTCTCTAATATCAAAAGTTAGAGGTCATATGGGGGCCCACACAATGCTATCATTTCCCAAGTGGGGCCCAGCCATGATGGGCTTCTCATCCAAATTGAATAAATGGGCACTGAAAAAATGAGAGAGATGGGGTTGGGGTTGATTGATGATGATGATGATTAAGATGATGTTTGGCTGTGGGACCCATTAGGCTGCAATCAACACGTGCCCATGTCCATCTTGCTTGCGTGGACCAATCAAACTCTCTTTTCTTATCCCCACTGTTTACCCCCCTTTGACCGGTCCGTCACCGACAGCTTGCCCAGCCTGTCACCGTTACTCTAGCTACACTTTTTTTTTTTTTTTTTAAATCACTCTGGCTATTTCGTATTTGGAAAATGAAAATTATTCAGAATTTCAATTTTTTAAAATTTTAAATTTTATTGTCCAAGCAATTTGTTTTTTAGCAATGCTAGAGACACCAAAAATCTTACAAATTTTGTCATAACTTGTTGCATGGCTAATTGTGAGAGGTGAACGTAAAATAATGGGTCCACAACTCCACCACTTATAACTCGTCATATATAAAAGTTGTAGAACTCTTTTTTTGGCTAGTTAAAGTGTTAAACAATAGTGGAGTAAGGTGGAATTGGAATTCACTAAGGAATAGATAGTAGATATTAGATACCACATAAGTTATTAGTCCCACTAAGTTAACTGTTGAATCTCATTTAACATATAGTTTTAAAAATTAAAAAGTCGGGAGTATTTGACACTTTATAAATAGTGGTGATAATTCAATCAAAAAATAAATAAATAAATAGTGGTGATAATAATTTGTTCATAGTGTTGATGTTATGGTCATTGGCGTGATGGTGGAAATAGTAATAACAGATGGTGGTTGCGTGTTGGTGTTTTCAGCGATGCAGTGGTGGCTAGCTATATATATGCTGGTGCTAACAATGACAAATTAGGTTGGTGGTGATGGTGGTACTGATAGTGATAACTAGTGCCGATGTGATGGTTTTAAAACTAATTACGTAGAGAGTTATGGTTAGTTGCATAAGATGGGTAATTGTTGGTTTAATTTGTACAACAATACCGTACTCCATATAGTTTAAACTTTAATATCGATGCCTAAGAAGAAGAAAATTATGTTCAAGGAAACAAATGAAATTGAAATGAACTTAAAAAATTTTGAAGGTTGTGTAAAATGAAATCTGCCATGAAGATCTCTATTGTCTATCCAAACTGACATAGTATTATAATGGTCTTTACTATTCAAGCATGAGTATTTTCCGACTACATATAAAGTATTTATTGCTAACATGCTTTTGGAGTTGCATTAACACAACATAGACAGGAAAGAAAGAGAAGGCAAAAGAGTGAGAGAGAGAGAGAGAGAGTAACAAAGAAAACACCACACGTGCACAAACACGCGGGTGCAGCAATTATTGGAGGTTTGTTCGACCCACTTCAATGTTGGAAGGCCCACTTATGGGGTTGTGTTTATGTGTTAGATTTTGCATTAGATACAACTTTCTTTTCTTTTTTTTCTTTCTTTCTTTCTTTTTTTTCAAGGAAGAAAAATATATGGTGGGGTGCATAGGATAAGATCTGAGTGCGCAGGCTAAGGAAAAATAGGAAGATATCTGAAATGCAAGTTAGTGAAGAGTTGGGTTGAAAATTGAAATTGAATAAAGTTAATGAAGAGTTATATGATTAAGTTTGTGGTTATGTTGGGTTGGGGAGAGGGGTGTGGGTCACCCTTTCTTTTTGGTCTTTCTTTGTATCAAATAGAAAGTACATTGGGGAGAAATGAGAATGAAAATCAATGCCACACGAGAGAAAGAGAGGACTTGAAAGGTAGTGGACCCTACCAAATTATTTAAGGTATGATTCTAAGAATATGTGAGTAGATGAGGAGTGCAAGGCAACCTAAAATCTGTATTAAAAGCATGCTATTATAGCTTTGAATCCTTTGTTGTTCTCTAGGTTAACCTCATTGTGGAGTTCTTTGTTTCCTACCTAATTATGGTAAAATGAATGGGTGGGGATTATGCTATTTCAATTATTTAAAACAAATATTGACTACTATTATGTCTTTTGTATAAATTATTTATGATGTAGTAAAATTTAACTTACTCATTTTTCAAAAATCAAAATAGGTTAGGCCTTTAAGAATTTCATAATGGAGTTCTGTTTGGAACTATAGATAATCTTAATTCATTATTCTCATCTTTATAATCAAAAGTGGTAATAACTAATAATAAATAATTATTATTCACAATAATTTAAAAAACAAAGCAAAGAAAGAAAGAAAGATTAATACTAGTAAATAGTAGGTGAATGGGTTGGATTTAAGGTATTAATCAATCTAGTTTAACCTCCTTGAGTTAATAAATATTTAACCCATCCAAATGCATGATATGGGTCATTAGGTTGATGCCATTTTATTATGCCTAATAAAAAAAAAAGGATTTCCATTTAATTAAATTTACTATTAATAGATTATTACTACGATTTACACAATTAAACCTAGTATTCAAATTTTTATTAAAATTACGTCTTAAAATACCAAAATAAATCCTACTACCAAACTTAAAATACATACATACATAAATATATATATATATATTATACAAAATAAAATTTCTACTCTAACCTAAGTGTATATGTGTGTGAAACTTCCTTCTGGAAACTTAAGCTCCAGCCTTTGCTCCCTACATCCCACAAGCATTTATACTTGTGGAATGACCACCACACCAAGAGTGCGCGGTGGTACATATATTTTTAAATATTAATAACATGGATCATATTGAATCACATGCATTGAAAATTTTGTTGACCTAAACTCGACCCAACCCAAGCTTCAAAAATATTTCCACCCAACCCAACATATCAACGAATAAGAAATTAATCATAGGAGTCAGGTTGTGCTAGGTTCATCGAATTGGAGAGTTGAATGCACCCTATTAATAACTAGAAATAATAATGTAGTAGCGGTGACCAAAAATAAAATAAAAATGCAACTGGAAAATCAGTATATTGCCTCTCAATTTTCTAACCAAAATTGAAAGCCATAAAGGCTAGATCACGCTTATGACACATAAGAACAAAAAGCGGGACCCAAAAGCAGCTGTAATGGACCAAACTTTCGACAGTCCTAAACATTATTCTCCTCTATTTTGGAATTCACTGTAAAAATTTGAATCTTTGGTTTCCATGACATAATTCAAAACACAACAATTGTAAACTTGTAATCAGTGTATCTCACACTTTATAAAGCAAAGGCCTAAGGTCTAACACAATGGAGGTTTGGTGAATCAAGCAAAGTAGCAAAGGCCTAAGGTCCAACACAAATGGGGGTTTGGTAAATCAAGCAAAGTATCTTGGTGTTGCCCCTTTTTAATCAAATGATTATTAATGAGGTAATTGTATGTTCAGATGGCAAAAATAGTCCTTGCGTTATTCTGGAGATCACTGCTAGTGCTAGGTAGTTTTGACAGCAGCAGCAGTAGTAAACTCAGCAAGATTTTTTCATTTTTTGTTCCTAATGTACTTTTGTTTTCTTTCGACAGTAAAGTTAGGTGAAGGACTTTCCCCAGTGCTTTATTTCATACAGTGCTTGAGAAAACATGTTTTAATCTTCTTGAATAAAAATAATGGAAAAAGACAAGAAAGAAGAAAAAAAAAAATCAATGTCAAAATACAAAAAGCCAATCAGCTCCAGGTGATGCGTGTATCAAACCCCATAAATGTCTACGAGTACCAAATAATTACTGTTTGCTTGAATGCATGGTTCCCCACTTCTCAAAATGAGATTTATTACAGATCTGATTCTTGCAGAGGTTTTATTAGCAGCTTTCTCTTTGGGACCAGAAGAGAGAAAAGAAGATCCAAGTGGTTGAAGTCGTGTTAAATAAGAATAGATTGTATAAACATAGATTGTGTTGTAGGACTTTGGACCACAATAAGAGTATCTACAAGAAGACCCTGTAGACTGAAGAGCTCAGTTATTCAGGACTCCACTAAGCTTAAAGCCCGTCCTTTTACATAGAATAAACATTTTGTATGGCCTTTCAAGTTCTGATGATACAGAGCCACACAATGTATAATAAGAATCAGAGAGAGAAGAAAATGCTACATAGAAGGGGGGACTGTGAAGGTCTGAATTTGGTTTTAATGCATATGCTTGACTATCGTTGGTTAAAGCAGAAATTGCCTTGTATAGAAAATATATACTTCAACAAAACAATTTAGCCCCATGGGCTTTCGATGAATTTGATATACATGTATATTCAAGCACATAACAAACAAAAGAACAAAATACATCGAAAGTGTTAACAATGAGATAATTCCAGGAAGAGAAAAAACAATGATGAACCAGGTAAAAAAGCATAAAAAAAGGCTTAAAATTGAATAAGAAATAAATTACAATGTATAATATTTATGGAACAATGTAATTTTAATGGGGAAGTTGCAGTCTTGCACCCCCTTCAACAGCATTCTTTTCCTTCAAGAACAATATGAACTATGATGAGAAAATTTTATAGTAATTGAGGGATCTGCCTCCTAGGTGTAAAGAAACATGCGGACCTGCTAACTAAAAAGCTCAATTTTTCTCGTCTTCAACATTTCACTGTAAATCTAGACCTTGTCATCCAGCAGCTCAGTGGACTCCGTCGACCCAACATGTCTTTGTGATTTGTTGCTTGGAGTTGAATGGCTACGCCGCTCCTTCCCTCCTGGCTTAGCTGAGGCATTGCCATACCACATCATTCCCGCAACGGCAATTAACATACCCAAAATTACTTGTGAATTGAGGCCCTCTTTCCCAAAGAAAATGAATCCTAAAATCAGGACCAGAATAGTCTTCATATGACCAAGCACTTGGAATGACACAGCCGTAAATCTGCCTATGCAGATGAATTGACTGAGATTGGTCCCTACCGCGATGGTACAGGACAGAATTATGAATGACTGCAGAAAAAAGTTGGCCCAAATCATTTCAGTAGTCACAACTAGCTGCATGCAAAAATTTATCTGTACACAGGCATATGGTCCATTCTACCAAGTAGGACCATTCCACCACCAGTCCATTTGACAAACAGCAAGCAATAGAAAATCAAACTTAATTCTTGTCGATCTTTCTAAGTAAAAGTTCTCATGTCCAGGAATATCTGTGGCATGCGTGCTAAAAAGGATATTCATGTGCAATTATGCATGCTAAGCTCTGACCATCCAATGATACAAAGAACATTCATCAGACAAAAGTGGACATAGATACTTGCTAGGTGTACATGTGTGTGCACACACCTCACAAACATTCAATCCTTAGGCACAGACAGGCAGGCAACAGTAACGTTTATTCTTTTCTCAAGGATCAATGGACAGCAGTTGGCCATGTCACTTGGCTAGTTGGCTCTACAAGTAAGATGAAGTAGGTATTTGGAAATATTCACTGGGGCACTGTCAATGGCTACAGAGAGATCGCCACTTCTTTGGTATTAAATAAATTTACAGCCTAGACAGGCATTGGGGTTAAAGAAATTTTGTCTGAATCTTGGATCTTCACTAAAACAACTATATGACCTTGGCATTGAAGTGAATTACATACACTGATTTGAGCTTTTGCTTCATAAACTCATGCCTTTCTAGAAATCCAAACAAAACAAAGGACAGCCCAAAATCATACCCAAAAAAAAAACTAATAACCTGGCCCAATTCTAACAAAAAGCGAGGTCCCTAAAATACCCTGATATAATAATATTAAATAGAGAAACTGAATACAAGGAATTAGAAACCCAACAATCAGTCCCTTCAATGTTTCTCTTTCACACTGAAAACTATCTCCTCAATTTTGATCACATCAATAACTCATAGGCCAACTTCCCTCAGTATCTTTCTTCTATTGTAATTGTTTAATTACTAATGGTTTCCTTTTTTTTGATGATATTCACCCAGAGTAAGGTGCTCAGATCCTCTATCCCAAAGAGAAAGATGTTCACAGAAGCATGATAAGACTGCCATTCTCCTCTAGAATTTGACATTAAAGAAAGTGTCATTGGTCCTATTATATTTTAGATATGACCCCAACACAGTTGTGCTATATATAATTGAATATTGGAGTAGGGATATGGTAGGAAAGAACTGCACGTGTCATGCACTTGAGAGGCATTCTCAAGCAATTAAAAATTTTCATAGAAGAAGAGTCTGAAGGAGCAAAGGAGGAAGAAGAAAAGAGCTTATAATCTATTGCATGTCACTTGAAAGAGAGAAGTCTTCGAAGAGATAGGTAACATGGCCTTGATGCCATGCGACATCATCACTACTACACTGCATAATTTTCCTTTTTTTTCTTTTTTTTTTAAATAGCAAAGTCAGTATGTCTAGCTTATAAAACTAAAACACCCCACCTTGTGGCATGCGGAGTACGTTTCAAATTAGAACTCTACCCAAATTACCTTCACTTTTAGAGGAACAGTTAACTTGAAAAACACAAAATATAAGGTAGGCAGGGAGGGCAAAAATGTCCCCCCTCGCATGACCTACCTAGCCCTACTCCACCTCACACATGTTTTTCCTACCCTGAAGAGGGAGAAAATTCAGCATGTTTCCAAAACATGCAATACTCTCTCCTGAAGAGGGCATAAGATGGGGATGGGTTTTACCCACCCTGCCTTGAGTGTGTATATAAATTTTTTATTTAATAGATTATAAAATTATTTTTATATAATTTAATCTTTTTATATACATTTATTATTAATAATTTCATTTTTTATACATATTTTATTACCATTCCCCAAAATACTTAGGAACATGAGACTAGCTCATGAAGAAAGCCCATTAAAATTCTTTCCTGTACCAAATGAAGACACTTCACTTAGTAAGGAATGTGCCAATTATTCATTAAAAAAGAAAAAGGAAAAAAAAGGACTGTGCTCTTTCCTTAAAGCCATTTCAGTTTTTATAAGACAGGAAACTAATCAGCATTCCCTCTTTGCAATATAAGGGATGAAGTGAAACCTTCCACAAATGTGGTAAATATATAAGAGCAAGCCTTCTCTCAATGTGCTACAAATGTTGGGAACTAATGTGGTGGTAAAGAACCATATTAGTTATTGGGACTGATTTTCCATTCAATATTCCAATGGTAAGCACCCCTCACCCACTTGCAGATTTTCTGCAAGGCACTATATTGGGCCTCTGTGGAGGCTATTTTGACTTTTTTGTAGACCCTGTTAAGTGCCCCTATGGCCTATGGGACTATCTGAAGACAGACATGGGACACTTTAGACATGTTAAAGGCAATTAAGCAGTCTGATTTTGCTCCTTGATTGCTCTCTCACTTGGTGAGGCATTGGCCACCTTTGACCAAGGATCTAATAAATTATTATCTGTTCATTCAATTTCCCTATTAAAGCAATTGCAGCCAGCGAACCGCTAAACTGCCAACCGTGATACTTAAATGATGGACAGACTAGGCATATTTACATTTATAAGCAAAAATATGGGTGCAATTCTACAAGCACAAGCAACTAAGCACAATAACATGGTGATGTTCACATGCATGCAAAGGCATGGACAGGAGCATGAACTGACAGCATGATATGTGTGTTGCTGGTAAATATCTTGTACGTGAATATATGTTTTTATATCAGAGAATTATACCTCATCATACCAACTGAGATATAATTATAAAATAATAATAAAGAAAAGAAAAGAAACTTACCACAGATGTGAGAGTATAATCATATGCATAAACTCTTTTACCGGTCAACCAACAATCCAGAAAGGGCCCGACTAAAAGAAGGGATGCTGCCTGTGCGGGAGCAGTATGCCCCAATAAGTTGAAAGATCCAAGAGAATAATTTCGCTGAAGATAGTGTACATACTGCAATAATAATAATAAAAACAACGTCATATATTGTAGATTATATGTAAGATTAGAAATCTGTACTTTGGCATGAACTGACATGAATCAATCTGGTATTAATTTTGAAATTTACATTATTAAAGACACATCATTCCAAATTAATGTGCAAACCCTACCCGTATAAAGAGACAAGATAAAAATTTAGTTTGGCTAACGCAATTATCAAATAGTATATCATATGAGCTGCACATGCATACGACGATGTTTATAAGGTGAATGTCTGCCTGTGCACAAATATGAAGGATTTAAAAAAGAATAAGAACACAATGAACCCAAAACTCCACCAGCCTAGTACCAGAACTGACTTTTACCCCCTAATCCATTCAAAGCTGATGATATATCTATATGAGATCAAGGGTTCAACAAAGAATTACTTACATACTGCTGCAGCGCTGTGCTCCAAACTGCCACTAAAGCAGCTATAAAACCCTTTGCATTGACACTCACATCTGTAACAGTACAGACTGCAACACCAAGAAGGACTAATATTATGCTAAGTTTCGTGTCCCTTGAGTATCGCACCTTGTCCAAGACAACTTCGAGAAAACAAGATACCGGGATCATACTCAGCTTTGCAATCTGAGAATAGAAACTAAAAATAAGACACATTGCAATTTCTAAAATTTTCTCAAGAAAAAAAGAACAGAAAGAATTTCTTTCACCTAAACTAACCTGATAGAACCCCACAGAATTCCACATTAAACTCACATTCATCCCAACTATGGAAAAGTTTGCAAATAAAACAAATTTCAGAAGATCGGAAATTGGTAGATGAGAGGCCTGGATATATCCCAGCCTCCTAAGAATAACAGTCAACAAGGTTGTTGTGGCAAAATGAAGACCAGTTAATGTTGTAGCTGCATTAAGGCATTACATAGAATACAGTGTCAGGATCGATGCAACCATTCAGAAGCAGTTTGCTATAATTCATTCTGTTCCATAAAAAGCATCAATTTCTTAACAAAAGCACGTCATATTATGTTAAGATAGACCAGATGAGGAACTTTTTGTTTATTCAAAATTATACTATCTTTTCTATGATAAGTAAATATGGTATATTCTACCTATTAAGACACAAACTTCTTGCTCAACATTATACAATCTCTTTTATGATATGTAAGCATGAATTACATTCCACCTAGGCAGAGTTATCTTGTTGAAAGCTCTGTACATTGGCTCTTCCGCAAGACATTTCTGTATCATACAAAAGTGTGATTTATCATATGGCAAAAATTCTAGCCCATATGAGGGCTTAGTCTCTTCTCTGACATTAAGAGTGTATGAAGAAGACCCAAAAATAATACACAATTTTCTGGCTTGCCTGTGCATCCTGACAGGGGTTTCCTATGCTTTTCAGAATTTATGATGTCCAATACAAACCAGCAAGCCTTAGGTCAACCATTTGAGTTAATCTATAACAACTTGTTATAAACACACTGAAATAACACAAATATAATCCACTATGATTACAGATTACTTTGTATCAGCCCAAAGACTGACATCAATTCTCTATAAATTAATGATAAGTTTCCATGTGGCTATCTGGTGCAAAAGAGAGGCCTTCAAGATAACTTGTAAGCTAGATCATTTCCAAGGTGTTCTCAAAGTGTATTCACTTCTATTCTGACCAAAATGAACCATCAAAACAATATTTAGTACTTCTTAAAGCTACTAGTGAGAATAAAATAAATGAGAATCCTCAGATCAATGCTGTCCAATAAATGGATTATTTCCTTTCAATGACCAATAAGGGAGAGTTGGATAAAGCCTCATTTGTGGGGGTAAAGAGCACTAGAAAGAAAGGCCCTCTGGATAAGAAGAAGTCATATAATTTCATTATAAATGCCAAAATATAATGCTTCAAGCCTTCCCCCCCCCCACCCCCCCCCCCCCCCCCCCCCCCCCTATTAGGGTTTATGAGTATATCATGGGAGTATATGATTGAAGTGTTCTAATGGATGCATTTTTTGATAGAATCTATTCATGCACAAACACAATTTTCTTAAAACCAAATATACAGATATGTAACAGTCCCAAGGAATATAGAACAATCAGCTTTCTATCAGATACCAGTCCTATAAAGTTTAATCCAAGATCTAGTCCCAAAAATTTAAAACAAGTCCGTGAAAGAAGCTCTTCTTTCGCATGCTGAATTTTTAGATATCTACCACAATATAAATGCAACTTACATGGCAAGTAAATATAAGAGTATCTCAGATCAAGAGTGGTTCCCTAATAACGTTAAAAGAGCATGAGTCTAGTTTAAGTTTCAAAAACCATCTTCAACAAAAAGAAAAAAAAAGAAGAAAAAAAAGTTTGGTTTCTTCAACAAAAATCATCTTGTGCTATGTTTTTTCTTAAGGAAAGGTGAAAAGTGGAACAGAAAAGATCTTTGAAGGTTAAAAAGAATAAAGAGACACAAGAGTATATGCCCTGTTGAACAATTATAATTGAAGTAAGTATAACTCTTACACCTTCATCTTGTAAAATTCTAACCTGAATCCAAAATCCATTTTTAGCATTGTTTATGTTAAATTCAAAATAATACTAACAATTTTTAATTTTTAATATTATTTTATTAATTATTAATTTTGTCAACTTCTCAATAAATGAAGAATAATAAGAATTCTCCACCTTTTGTCCCTTTTTAACAAGATTAAAGAGAAAACAGACTGCACAACATGACTGATCATATCAAAATCATAGAAATATTAAAGCATAAAGCATGACATATATTAGGTAAGTAATGCAAAGGAGAAAAATTAATCAAATTGAATGTTTGAATATGATATTAAAAGAGAGAGAGAGAGAGAGAGAGAGAGAGAGAGAGATAGGCAACCCACCAAAGCTAAAGCCATATTTAGCCATTAAGGCTTTGTTGACAAGTATTATTCCAACAGATGTGACTACATTAAACATCCATGAGGCCAAATCAAGAGCACCTTTCCTATCAGACAGCTTTGCTGAAGTCATTTTTTTCTCCATCTTGGAATTTGTCGCCGCTATTTTCACTGCTCAGCCTTCATGAAACCAACTATTACACTGGAATATCAAAAGGCAATTCCTCTATCTGCATGATGAAACAAGTTATCCAACAAAGTTAGAATCCAAATGACTCTCTTTGCAAGTAACAAACATAATTGATATCAATATATACACATCAACAAACTCTTTCACTACAAACTCTAACAGATCTTTTCTTAAACTACATGCACTGATGCGCACACACACACACGCACACAAACAAAAACCTTAGAAGCTTTCAACAACTATTGTAAAAAAGTGACATTATCAACCAAGAGCTTTGTGGCTCAATGAATATGCTCGGTCTCTTTTGTGAGGAGAACCTAGATTTGAATCCCCCTTTCCCTCACTTGTTATAAGCATACTAAAAAAAAGTGAGATCAGCAATTGAACAAAATTTCAAACCACAAACCACATAACCGTAGATTACAAGACTGTCATTTAAATTGTGCAGGAGGCCAAGGTACGAACAAAAATCTTTCATTTTGAAACTTGGTTCGTAAGACTTCAAAATGGTTTGATCTCTATAAAAGATATAACAGCCTTGTAGCTCAACTGGTACCTACTCATGTTTCGAATGGAGACATCTAGGGTTCAAATCCTCCTTCCCCATTGTAACTATTGAATTATCCAAAAAAAAAAAACATTCAATTGCTTACATCAAGTTCTACTTAGCTTAACTAGTAAATTCTCTTGTTGTTGAATAAGAGAAATGAGTTTGAATCTTAGCCTAATGGAAAAGAGCAATCCTCGTTAATCTTTGGAATGCTCGAGTTTTCAATTTGTGTTCTCACAATTCACATCTTTACTAATCAATAAATCAAGTAACCAACAAACTCACCAAAAAAAAAAAAAGTTACATTATGAAATTCTCACACAACAAATTTAACAATCACGTGAAATTTCAGTTCACAAATTTACGAAACAGCCACTAAAGCCGATCCACAAAAAATTTAGCCAGAGAATTTGCGAAATCCATTACATAATTAGATCCATCAGGTTTCACACAATAAAAAAACAAGAACAAAAAACAAGCTCACAAATCAGCTAATTCAAACACAGATCAACGCAATCAAACACAGAACAAACAAAACGGAAAGAGAGAGAAAGAGAGAGCGAACAAAATTACAGAAATCCCAGGGAAAATGAATTCCCAGGAAAACAAATTCCCGTTAAGAAACAAAAAAAGGCATGAGAATTGGAAATACAGACCTTGGGGAGGAATTGGCCCCGGGAATCGCGGCGTTAATGTGAGGAAGTGCAGAAGAAGAAGAAGAAGAAGAAGAGAATGTTGAAGAGGAGTGAAACGGTGATGATATGGAATTTATTAGTTTCTCCGTCTCCATTAAAGAAAAGAGAGACGTAGACTCTGTGTGAGAGAGAGAGAGAGAGAGAGAGAAAGAGAGTGTGCGATTGTGAACCAGCACTACGTTTTTATTTTTTTATTTTTTTTTTATTTCTAGCTGGATTTTTCATTTTTTTTATTATTTGAAATATGCCTTGATTTGCCTCCTCCGGGATCTCAGGAGTGATACATAGAACGAATATTTAAAAAAAAAAAAAAAGAATATTATGGCATCTTCTCACATATTTTCTAGACAAAATTAATTCATCCTCTTGGGGTTTGCTATGATTTAGTATCTAAATTTGCATTTATTATTGAAAAAAAGTTAAATAAGGATAAGGGTATTGATTTAGGAAACTTTTTTTTTAGGTGAAATTAGAAAAATAACTGATTTTTTTTCTTTTTTTATATTTTCTATAAAAGTAGTATCAAAAGTTTTTTTAAATAGACTTTTAACAAATGTTTTAAACACGCTTCTTAACTCGAGCCTTTGTTATATTTGATCAAGTTATTGCCCAAATGGATTTTTATTTATTTATATATAAACAATATTCAATATTTGATAATAAGACTTTTATTACCAATTAAAATAATTAGAACTCATGACCTGCTAAGGTTTTGATTAAAATGAAATATAGGGTTGTCCAACTCAAGTTAGTATTTGGTGAGCTTGCTCGACTCGAACTGACCTACTAAGGTTAGGATGGTTTCAAAGGCAAGTGGCCCTCAAAAGCGGTTTTACGGGTTCAAAACCTGCATAAAACGAGTTAAGTGTCAAATTTTTCAAATGGGAATCAATGAAACCCCACTCATTTGATTTTCTTTTCTTCATCCCTTTTTCAGCGATTTCTAAGCCCATATATGGTTGAAGATCTCTTCTCCTTGTCATTTTTAGTGACTGACCAAATCTAACCGCCACCCATTGAGACTTGAACACTACAAGGTAGTCTTTGAAAAGTTTATGAAATTAAATTGTGATATGACCAACACTACAAGGGAGTAAATTCTAATTGAAAATTTATCTACAAAATGCAATATTTGTTAAATTGGATGGAAATTATAGAATCCTAAAGGATTTGATTTTAATCTAAACTTTAGGATATCAATAAGTTGCAATTAAAATTGTATATATTAATCATGTTTTTTTGTAACTTATTGGCATTGCCTAATAAACATCCACTTATTGTAATAAAAATAAAAAAAATCTTACGTATGAAATTGTCATAGGATCAAAATGATAATGAGTGTTTTTTTTTTTGGATTCAAAATGATAATGAGTTAGGTTGTACTTTTCTCTATACTTTAATATATTTTTTTTTAGTTCAGAATGTGGTAAGCTGTTGATTTTGATTTTGATTTTTTAAATGTTAGGCATGGGAAGGAAGGTGTTTTGCATGTATTAAGGGTGACCCGTCAGTGTCATTTTCTTTCTCTGTTGGAAAGGAATTGTATACTATGCTTGTGCAACGAAGTCCTTTTGCCTCTCATTTCGGTTTCCTTCATGTGATAATTTTGTGTCACAGGATTATTGTGATGCATGAATAATTAGTGGGTATTTTAAGTTGCTCATCAAAACTGCCTTTTTTTCAAATGGTTTTGCGGTGCAAACTTTGCTTTCATTAATTCATTCTTTTGGGACTCCATATTCCATAATATTCTGGTACCTCATTGATTTTTTTCCTCAGTAGGTATATTGAGAATTTTTATTCTTACTATAAAATTTTCATTGACTTTAGTGATGTTTCAGAAATTATACTATATTGACTTTCTTAACTTTCTTTAATCTCCTGTACTCTTCTTAAGAAACCTTTACCTTTTGCTTGTTATAGTGGCACATCCATACAATTAATTACCCCAAAGAAAAACACATCCATACCATTAATTACGGATTAATGTCAACGACTTGATCCAAGAGTTTATCAATCTATTTATAACAGTTACCTAGACTTCTAGTATTAAATATTATCATCCTTTAAGTGACTTTCAAGGTAAACTTGTTTTTTCTTTTTGGGTGAGGGGACCAACTCTTTTTTTAACTTTCAAGCATCTGGGTAAAAAAGAAAAATGGGGAAAAATTCAAAAACAAAAAGAACCTCAAATGTGCTATATAGGTTTTTCTAAAAAAAGACAAACCCAGAATTAAATATTTAATAAATATTATCAAATTTTAACCATTGCATTATCAAATTTTCCTGGAGCTTTTGAGTTTTGATAATAGAATTTTAATTAAACTTTGAAATATTTTTAAACATATTCAATAGATTCTTATAAAACATAATTCTTTTAAGTGTGTGTACATATATATATATATATATATAAAACAAACCTCGTAACACCTTGTGGAAGTGGAAGTTTGGAACCGTAAGGGGTAAACACACCATGTAAGACCTAATAAGACAGTGAGTCATCCACTTTTTTTTTTTTTTAAGAAGAAGTCATCCACTTGGTATAACCACAAAATGTAAACTGTAATTTTTATTATATAGTATATTATAACATATTGTAGGGTCCAAATTTGTAGACCAAGTCCAAAAGATTTGGAGAATGAGCTCAATAAGTCCAATACAATGAATTTGTAGAGAGTAGGTGAAAAAGCTGGGTTGGTTGTGAATGAAACAACGTTCAACAGAGGTTTTACTGATCAATCAGTGTAAGAACAAACTTGAAACTTAAATGAATTCATGTCCGAAAAGACAAACTTTTGTATATATCACTCTTAGAATTATCATAGACTTTTTTTTTTCTCCTCCTCCTATAAGAGGTCCCTTACATTTATATAGTGTTCTTTTAGACTATCTTAATCGTTTACTTGTCTTCACCTAAACGTTTACTTAAGTACCCGTCCCATCAGGTAACTTCGTCAGTTCTCCATGAGTGGCGGTAGTCGAGATTGTACTGTTCAGAGGTCTTCTCCACATTAATGCGGCAAGAAAAGTTGCTGCAGTGTATTTAATGCGATAGTAGCAGCTTTTCTTTTAGATATTTCTCTGTTCTTATCGTCTCTATACATGCCTGAAGTTTATCCTTATCATTGGAATCGCTAGGAAGGTCACTCGAACCTCCCAGGTACTGGCTTAACTGAGATTCTTTATATCCGAGGATAACACACTCTTCAGACTACTGATGCTCTCTTCAGACTATGTTCCTCGATCATTTCCAGATATATCTCCCCCACTTGGGGTCTTTCTCAATCGTCTATTTCTCTTCGGACAAACTTTTAGTCTTCAAATAGGGCCTTAGGCCCAATACATGAATTTGGGCTTTTATCCCCACACATATAATGCAATTTTTATTATATAGTAGTGATAGGCTATAAAAGGTATAAGAATGTAACTTTTACAATACGTTTCGCATTTAGAATGTGTTTTTTTCAATTTTTTGATAATTCAATAGTGGGGTTGGGAGAGGAGTGATTTGATTAATTTGAATTTTAGATGTATTCATTAGAAACACCGAAAAATATTGGTTGAGTTACAAAGTTCTTGATTGTTTTTCCAATTTTTAGTGTTAAAAATATATTGTATTTGATTAGCAGAAAATAAATTTCCTAACTTGTTGATTTTAGCTGAATGGTACATCACCTTTTGCTCGAAAAAACGTACTTGTTGGCCAGTATTGACCTTTTCCCTATTCCATTTTTGACTTGTGCTTTAGCAAAATTCATTCCATATCCTTCACATCAACTTGACCTGCCCACCACACTTCGAATTTTCTAGCAGCCGTTTGAATCAAATTAAAGGTGGACCTTTCCATATATTATATTTATAAGAGAGCAAAACTGAATTATCATTCACCATACCCATTGCTATACATAAAAGAGTATTATAGGCACCATTGTTGAGTTTTGCACACTTACTTATTGGGCATGTCCATAAGAGAGTACCGACATGATTGCACTTTTTTTTTTTTAATTGTAATTTAAGAAGAGGGAGTTAAAGGATTTTGATAATTAGATGATAATCAGCATTTAATTCGATGTGATGTGCTATTAATATGATATAAATTATGATAATGTGACATTAAGATCTTTGGTTTTTTTTTTTTTAACATTATCATAATATGAAATTACAAAATATATCACATCACTTTAATCTAACCACCTTCCTAAACAATGAAATGCTTTATTCTTGTATTGAAATTATATTAATGTAAGATTATATTAATGTAAGATTATAATAATGTAATATTACGGTGTAATATAATATCACGGTGAACCAAACACCCCTTAATGTTTAGAAACATTATGTGAAGTTGATTTATAAAATTTAAAAAAGAAAAAAAAAAAAAAGAAACATAATGTGTAGTTCTATTCTTAAATAAGTTTGATCATTCTTGTTGTAACATCGCCAACTCTCCCATGAAGAGCCAGTGGGTTCAAACCTTCATTCCCCACTTTGTAAGGGGGAAGAAATCAATCATTCTCATTTGTTCTAAATTCTTTACTTTTTATGATTTTTTTTTTCATGAAAGTTGGTGTAAAGATCAATTTCAAGTGAAGTTAAGATAATCCATTTTATGGTTAAAATTTTTCTTGCATCTAGTCATGTACCCAATGCCAAGTTATTTATAATTTTAAATGATATGAAATTAGATTTATTTTTAGATTTATACAAATTATTTTATTTTTTTGAGAATTGGTTATTGATTGTTTTGAATTAAAAAGTGAGTAATGCTACAAACACAAACGATTTTACTATATTTTTTAAAATGTTGATTTTGCTAGCTCTTATTAGTTTTTATTTAGGCCCACCATTAATATCACTTTTTTATTTATCAATAATCATTCACCAAATAGTTTGTAAAATTTTTTATAAAATAGCTTGTATCTCTAACATTATTCTTTAAAAAAAAAGTATTCTTGTCTCTCAAAAAAAAAAAAAAAAAAGTGTCCTATTTCAGCAACGTTTTTGCTTGTAATTGCGCCTGAGGGCCTTGACATGCGCATAAAAGTTTGGGATCCAGTGAGGGACCTTCTTTTTTTTCTTTTTCTTTTTCTTTTTTATGAACCATGAAAGAGTTTTACTTTTACTTTAAAAAAATAAAAAAAAGTTGTACTTGTGCCGCATATTAATATAACATAAATATGCGGGGTATTGATAACATAAATATGAGGGGTCTTTGATAAATGATCTACACATGGGCTCTACTATGTTTTCTCATATGAATTGAGTAATAGTGGATTATGTAATTACCACTTTCATGTGAGACGTAAAAGTTAAAAGTATAATTTTTTTTATTAAAAAATTTTTTCTTTCACCTTATTAACTTTGACATCTCACATAAAACAAGTAATTGCATTTGATCTTAGAAAATCTCCAACAACCTATCACTTAAATTTTTTTGTAAAAGTGCTATGAAAATGTTGTGAACATAGAATTTCTCAAATTAATTATAACATTATTTGCAAGAATAGATTATTAATAGGGTCATCTTTAAGCTTATATCAGTTGAGCCTAAAAAAAATTAGAGTCAAGGTGTTCAAAATTTTATTTTAGGAAGTCAAAAATCACTCAAAACAATATTTTTAAAAAAAATATTATATTAAAAAAAATTGGCCATCTTAGGGGGTTCCTTTGAACCCCCTGAATTAAAGGTGGCGCGCCCCTAATTTTAGATAATTAACCCCCAAAATCAAACTCAAACAATTTATCTATTTTATAAAAAGTTATTGGCTGAGCTACAGTAACTCTCATGGTGTGTAAAATCACATTATCTTTTATCTTTTGTAAGTAAATATTTGAGAATAAAATATTAAATAACCCATTTTAATATTTAGTTCTCTCTCTCTCTCTCTTAATGGCAAGTATCTCTCCTAACATTACCATTTCTTGTTGGTTGTGTGGGAGAGATAAAGACCTTAAGGAGCTTCCTTAAATAGTTAATGATGTATAACCAAAAATCACATCTATGGTTCGTCCAGAAGGGTCGTCCAGATAGTTGCGGTTGGCCAAACATCAGGTCATCTTCAATTCGTCCAGATATCTCGTCCTTGGGAGGTTGGGCAATTGATCACTCCAGGGAATCAATTGGAGAGAATCGTCCATGCACAAGGTGCATGGACGACCACACGACACAACAAGGAGTCGTCCATGCGCAGAGCACATGGACGACTACGTAAACACTTGGCGAACTTCGTAGCGGTTTATCAACCCGCGTTCATCGCCGCCAATCCCTCCACTGCATGTAACTTCCGACGGCGGTTATGATTTTTTGTAGCCGTTGAGGAGGTTATGTCCGAATTCCAAGATTCTAGGAGAAGTTATTGAACTAGTAACCGCCCTAGAGTACCCTATATAAGGCCTGGTCTTCACCATGCAAAGGTATGAATTTCCTGAGATTTTACATTCAGCAAAGTTGAAACTCCATTAGAAGAGAAAAACTAACTTCATCATCGGAAGGTGTTTGGCCGGCTCACCCTGGTCACCCTTTGACTGCTTTCTTTCTTTGTAGGCCTCCGCTACCGCTGTAGTCCACCGAAGCCGAAGTGTTCAACTAACTGATTCCATACATCATCAGTTAATATAACATATAGTTATACATTTTAAACCAAAAGGCCTAAGTCCAATGGATATGTGTTCAACTATATTATATATTAACCATTTATTCTTTTCATCATTATTCAATGTGAGATTTCACTTACACGTGTAAACCCAACAATCTCCCCTCAAGTGTGAGTTAGGAATGGCAACGGGTTGGGTTCGGGCCGGGTTTTTCCATACCCGGACCCGACCCACGGGCTAGGACCCATGGCCCGAACTTGGCCCGTTTACTAAATAGGTTTTTTTTTTTTTTCAGGGCTCGGACTCGCCCCTGCAGGGCTCCGTGGGCCCCGTCCAGCTAGGACAAATTTGGGCCTAATTCTCAGACCAAATCATGGCCCAATCACAATCATTTTTTTTTAAGCCCAGATGTCAAAAATAGTCCAAAAATAAGCCCAATCAGCTTTTAAAATATGAAGAGAAAAAAATAAAATAAAATCTTACACCAGACCAGCTTATCAAACACTGGATTGTCGAAGGGTAGCACTGGTCAGGAAACGACATGTCAGCAGTGTGAGACAGTTGAGAGGGTGGCAGAGATCTTGAGAAAGAGAGAGAGGAGGCGGCTGAGAGGTGAGGTGTGAGGCGTGAGCATGACTGTGAGCGTGCTTCTGTGTGAGGGTGAGCTGCTGAGTAAGGGTGAGGGAGGGAGGCCGTGTGCGTGAGGCAGTGACTGAGAGTGAAGGAGGTCGTGTGTGTGAGGTAGTGATTGAAGAAATGAGGGACTCTAGGGTTAGTTATAGCTACATATATAGGGGGTTTTTGGTAATTTTAGGGTAACCGGGTTATATCCGGGTCGGGTTTCGAATTTTTTTGATAAAACCCGGACCCGGTTCGGGTTTTTTTTATTATAAAAAAATCCATTCCCAACCCTATTCCTAATCGGACCGCGTAAAATTCGGCCCATTAGGGTCAGGTACCCGCTGGTCGGGCAAAAATTATCATCCCTAGTGTGAGTCTCTGCCTCTCTGTGGGCTTCAAGATCTCTCTACTGACCATGAACTAGTCCTATTCACTACTCCCTGCCTAATGAGCTTTTTCCTTCACTAGTACATCATCCATGGGCCTCAAAGTGTCAACTCCACACATCTTTTATCCTCCATAGGAACCTCACACCTCACCGTTGTCTAGCACCATTAGCAATAGTACTCCTTTTTTGGCCTTTTTCAAGATCATTTGTGTGGGCTTTATGGGCTTATTTGGTGCTATATATTGTCCCCGCTCCAAATGCGAAAGGGACTCATCCCTACTCCATTTGCGAAAGGGCTCCAAGTACACACACCCTATTCCTATACCAACTGCGAAATGAATCTCGATAACCTTGCCACTTTTGCCCTATACCACCATGGGCTTTGATACCACTTGCTGGGGAGATAAATACTTTAGAAACTTCCTTGAATAATTAATATAACATATAGAGATACACTTTAACCCAAAAGACTTAAACCCAATAGGTATGTGTTAAATTATGTTCTATTAACTTTTATGACTTTCATCATTATTCAATGTGAGACTTCACTCACACGTATAAATCCAATAGGTTGTTGATTCCATTTTTAAAGTTTCGAAGGCTATGTTGTGGCTTTTAATATATATATATATATATATATATATATGATTTTTTTTTTTTTTTTTTTTTTTTTTTTTTTAAAGAATCACCATCTATCTAATTGTTTAGTTCTCTTTTAGTGTTAAATTTGTTACCCACTAACTGATTGACCCACGCCCCCAGTCCCCACTCAAGAAATAACAAATTCGAGGTACATTCAGATTCAGCCACTCTAGTCACATATTTGGTCAAAAGAATAATTTTTTTTTTTTTTTTAAGAAAGTTTCAACCTATAGCGTCCGCTCCTGATGATAGCTATTACTTGAGAATTGTTATGTCCACAACATTTTCACAATAAATCCTAGCTGCTAAGTTGTTATCAATTTTAATTTAAAACTACCACTGAAATTACTTTTTTACCCAATAGTAATAGTTAGTAACAACCTATCACTTAAATTTTTTTGTAAAAGTGCTATGAAAATGTTGTGAACATAGAATTTCTCAAATTAATTATAACATTATTTGCAAGAATAGATTATTAATAGGGTCATCTTTAAGCTTATATCAGTTGAGCCTAAAAAAAATTAGAGTCAAGGTGTTCAAAATTTTATTTTAGGAAGTCAAAAATCACTCAAAACAATATTTTTAAAAAAAATATTATATTAAAAAAAATTGGCCATCTTAGGGGGTTCATTTGAACCCCCTGAATTAAAGGTGGCGCCGCCCCTAATTTTAGATAATTAACCCCCAAAATCAAACTCAAACAATTTATCTATTTTATAAAAAGTTATTGGCTGAGCTACAGTAACTCTCATGTTGTGTAAAATCACATTATCTTTTATCTTTTGTAAGTAAATATTTGAGAATAAAATATTAAATAACCCATTTTAATATTTAGTTCTCTCTCTCTCTTAATGGCAAGTATCTCTCCTAACATTACCATTTCTTGTTGGTTGTGTGGGAGAGATAAAGACCTTAAGGAGCTTCCTTAAATAGTTAATGATGTATAACCAAAAATCACATCTATGGTTCGTCCAGAAGGGTCGTCCAGATAGTTGCGGTTGGCCAAACATCAGGTCATCTTCAATTCGTCCAGATATCTCGTCCTTGGGAGGTTGGGCAATTGATCACTCCAGGGAATCAATTGGAGAGAATCGTCCATGCACAAGGTGCATGGACGACCACACGACACAACAAGGAGTCGTCCATGCGCAGAGCACATGGACGACTACGCAAACACTTGGCGAACTTCGTAGCGATTTATCAACCCGCGTTCATCGCCGCCAATCCCTCCACTGCATGTAACTTCCGACGGCGGTTATGATTTTTTGTAGCCGTTGAGGAGGTTATGTCCGAATTCCAAGATTCTAGGGGAAGTTATTAAACTAGTAACCGCCCTAGAGTACCCTATATAAGGCCCGGTCTTCACCATGCAAAGGTATGAATTTCCTGAGATTTTACATTCAGCAAAGTTGAAACTCCATTAGAAGAGAAAAACTAACTTCATCATCGGAGGGTGTTTGGCCGGCTCACCCTGGTCACCCTTTGACTGCTTTCTCTCTTTGTAGGCCTCCGCTACCGCTGTAGTCCACCGAAGCCGAAGTGTTCAACTAACTGATTCCATACATCATCAGTTAGCGCCGTCTGTGGGAAGTAAAAAAAAACATTCGTGAATCGATTTGCGATTTGCTCTTTCTGGGACAAAAAGTTGAATGGTTCGGACCAGATCGAGGGCTACTAGCCCAGGCCACCAAGGGAGTAGGGATGCTTCTAGCCATCCCCACCGAAATCACCGATCAGCACCTGTCACGCAGTCGCCTTCCGTCCAACACATACAATCCATGGCGGCCGAGATGGCGGAATTAACCCGCCAAAACCAAGAGTTGACTAGGGAGATAGAAAGGCAACGACGAGAAGGGCAGGCTGAGAGACAATCCCAGAGTCAAGGAGGTGGAGGAGGAAATGCTGAGCCCGAGATTCAATCAAGAGGCACCACTTCGCGAAGGGTGCCACATTTAGAGAAGGAAATGGATCAGATGAGGAAGGTTATGGATGAGATGAAGGAGAACATGAGAAGGGCAAATCCCGTAGAGGATTCGGTTCACCGAACAGACTCCCCTTTTACTGCTTCCATCAATGGGCATGCCTTGCCACCTAAGTTTAAAATGCCTTCTCTAGACTCATACGATGGAGCACGTGATCCCTTCGATCATATCGCTACTTTCAAGACTACAATGCATCTCTAAGGAGTTCCAGACGAGATCATGTGCAGAGCCTTTCCTACCACCCTTAAGGGACCAGCACGTGTATGGTTCAGCAAAATACCCCTGAATTCTGTAAGTTCTTTCGAGGAGTTGAGCAAGTTATTTGTCAATAATTTTATTGGAGGACAAAGACACAAACGTTCCTCGTCCAGTTTGCTGACCATAGAGCAAGGAGAAAATGAGAGCCTGCGTTCCTTCATCACGCGCTTCAATAGGGAAGCCTTGACAGTAGATGAGGTGGACGACAAGCTCCTATTGGCAGCCTTCCATAATGGGGTTAACTCTGATTTATTTATTCATAAGTTGTATGAAAAAGAGCCCCAATCCATGGCTGAACTCGTCCATTCAGCCCAAAACTTTATGAATGCAGAAGACGCTATCATAGCTAAGAAGAGGAAGAGAGTTGAGAGAATGGAAGCCAACCCCCCGCGTCATCCTGACCAAGGGCCTCGTCCAAAGAAAGGATGAACGGAAGACAAGAAGGATCGAGACAGGGATAACAGGAAGGCAGGCCCATCAGCACGGAATCAGAATTACACACCCTTGAATGCCCCACTCGATCAAGTGCTCATGCAGATCAAGGATGATCCTTCCTTGAAGTGGCCAGAAAAGATGAAAGGAGATCCTAACAAGCGCAATAAGAATAAATATTGTCGCTTCCATAGGGATCATGGGCATGACACGGATGAGTGTTATGACTTGAAACAGCAGATTGAGAATCTCATCAGACAAGGAAAATTGAGGCATTTCGTTGGAAGAGATCATAAAGATGAAAAATTGAAAGCGAAGATGGAAGAATCATCACGGCCCCCACTCGGAGAAATAAGAGTTATCATTGGTGGGACGTCGACGGGGCAATCCTCCAAGGCGAAGAAGACATACCTCAAAGCGGTGCAGAACGTCCAACTCTCTGGACGACCCCCAAGGACGAAGGAAACAGACGAACCAACCATCACTTTTACGGACGAAGAAGCTGAAAGGATCCATCATCCGCACGACGATGCAATCGTCATTACCCTGCTCATAGCAGATTACAAAACCAGGAGGGTGTTGGTGGATAATGGAAGCTCCGCAGATATATTGTATTATCCCGCCTTCCAGCAGATGAGGATTGGACGAGATCAGCTTCGTCCTGCATGTTCGCCACTGATAGGATTTGGGGGAATGAAAGTGCAGCCAGTAGGTACCATTACCTTACCTGTAGTAGTAGGGTCATACCCGCAGCAAATAACCAAAGAAGTAAATTTCCTTGTGGTGGATTGTTCCTCCTCTTATAATGCCATCATTGGAAGACCAACTTTGAATAGCTGGAAGGCGGTAACGTCTACCTATCATCTGTCAGTTAAATTCCCTACGGAGTGCGGGGTAGGGCAAGCACAAGGAGATCAATTGGCAGCCAGAGAATGCTACTTAGCCATGCTGACTGTGGACGAACAAATGCAAGCTATGATTATAGAAGAAAGAAAAATTGTTGCAGAGCCGACTGAGATATTGGAAGATGTTTTATTGCAAGAAAATGATAGTGAGAAGTTTACTAGAATTGGGACAAGTATGAAGAAGAGGGCGAAAGAAGACCTCACCCAGTTCCTAAAGAAGAATGCTGATGTTTTTGCATGGAGTCATGACGATATGCCTGGTATTGATCCAAGTGTAATTACTCATCGACTAAATGTATCCCCCTCATCGAAGCCTATTCGTCAAAAGAAGAGGGTGTTTGCCCCTGAACGAGAGAAGGCAATCAAGGAAGAGGTTCAGAAGCTAACTGCAGCGCAGTTTATCCGGGAAGTCTACTACCCATATTGGTTGGCAAATGTAGTAATGGTAAAGAAGTCGAACGGCAAGTGGAGGATGTGTGTCGATTTTACTGACTTAAACAAGGCTTGCCCTAAGGATAGTTATCCTTTACCCCGTATTGATCAATTGGTTGATTCTACAGCTGGCCATCAACTGTTGAGCTTCATGGACGCCTTCTCAGGATATAATCAGATAAAGATGGACGATGCAGATCAGGAAAAGACATCTTTCATTACCAGTCAGGGTTTATTTTGTTACAAGGTGATGCCCTTCGGTCTGAAGAACGCAGGGGCAACTTATCAAAGGTTGGTGAATCACATGTTTCGTCCACAGATAGGACGGAATGTGGAAGTGTATGTGGATGATATGCTTGTGAAGAGTTTGGACGAAGGTAGCCACTTGGACGACCTACAGGAAACCTTTGAAACGCTCAGGCAATACAAGATGAAGTTAAACCCAAGTAAATGTGCATTCGGAGTATCGTCGGGAAAGTTTCTAGGATTTATGGTTTCAGAGAGAGGAATTGAGGCAAATCCAGACAAGATCCAGGCCATATTGGATATGGAGCCACCAAAGAACATCAAGGAAGTCCAATCCTTAACTGGACGAGTTGCAGCTCTGAACAGGTTTGTCTCAAAAGCCACCGACAAGTGTTTACCCTTTTTCAAAATCCTCAGGAAGGCGTTTGAATGGACGGACGATTGCCAAAGGGCCTTCCAGGACCTAAAGCAATATCTTACCACAGCCCCATTGCTAAGCCCATCCGTGCTAGGAGAAGAACTGTATTTGTATTTGGTAGTGTCCCCACATGCCGTAAGTTCAGCGTTGATCAGAGAGGAAGGAAAGGTACAGAAGCCTGTGTATTATACAAGTCGGGCACTGAGAGGAGCAGAAGGAAGGTACCCATTGATAGAAAAATTAGCCTTCGCGCTAATAACAGCCTCAAGGAAGTTGAGGCACTACTTCCAAGGTCATGTCATCAATGTTATGACTGATCATCCACTCAAGAAGGCAATGAACAAACTTGAAGCTGCAGGACGATTAATTCAATGGGCAGTGGAGTTTAGTGAGTTTGATGTTCGGTACCGACCAAGGAATGCAATAAAAGCTCAAGCCCTGGCAGATTTCATTGCAAAATTCACTCTAAGTTATGAGGACTTGGATGCGAAAGAAGATAATGGAAGATGGGTCGTCCACGTAGATGGGTTATCTAAACAGCATACAGGAGGCATAGGAGTTGTTCTGCAGTCGCCAGAAGGAGACAAGCTGAAGTGCAAGGTTCGCTTGCAATACCAAACTACTAACAATGAAGTAGAATATGAAGCCCTTCTTAAAGGGTTGGAGTTAGCCAAATCTGTAGAAGCGGACTCAGTACTCGTCATGGGAGACTTACAGCTGGTCATAGGCCAAGTGAATGGAACGTGTGAAGCCAAGGAAGATGAATGAAAAAATATTTGAAGAAAGTATTACGCCTTGCAAAGAAATTCAGGGAAGCTAACTTTGTACAAATCCCAAGGGAAGAGAACATGGAAGCGGACACTCTAGCAAAGGAAGCCTCTGCCAATGAAGCGATGGACGAATTTGATGAAGTACGATACATGCCCAGCATAGATCTCCCAGAAATGCTACAAATAGAAGGTTAGGAGAATTGGATGACCCCGATAGTATCATACCTGAGGGACGGAAGGCTTCTAGAAGGGAAGGACGAGGCTCAGAAGCTGAGAGTTAGATCGGCCAGGTACATCCTCATGGACGAGGTTCTCTACAAAAGAGGTTTTTCACAACCATACCTAAGGTGTTTGGCCCCAGACGAGGCTAATTATCTACTAAGAGAAGTTCATGAAGGAGCATGTGGTAACCACTCGGGGGCCAGATCACTCGTCCACAAGGTCATCCGTGCAGGGTATTATTGGCCAACCATCCAAGCTGACGCTAAGGCGTATGTTAAGGTATGTGATCAATGCCAATGATTCAGCAATATTCCTAGGCAACCATCTGAATACCTTACCCCAATGATGGCCCCTTGGCCTTTTGCACAATGGGGTTTGGATATTTTGGGTCCCTTCCCAATTGGAACCAGACAGATGAAGTTTTTGGTGGTGGGGATAGATTATTTCACTAAATGGGTGGAAGCTGAACCCTTAGTGAAAATCACGCAGCAAAATGTCAAAAACTTTGTTTGGAAGAGCATTGTATGCAGATTTGGAGTATCAAGGGTGTTAGTGTCTGACAACGGACGACAGTTTGATAATACACCCTTCAGAGAATTTTGTGAACAACTCGGGATCAAAAATCACTATTCCTCACCCTCCCACCCACAGGCCAACGGGCAAGCAGAAGTAGCAAACCGATCCTTGTTAAAAATTATCAAGACTCGGCTTGAAGGGGCAAAGGGAGTATGGCAGGACGAATTACCAGGTGTTTTGTGGGCTTATAGAACAACAGTGAGGACTCCCACAGGAGAGACTCCTTTCAAGTTAGCGTATGGGAGCGAAGCAGTCATGCCCGCAGAAGTGCATATGGCCAGCCATAGGGTGATGAAGTATCAAGATGAAGAGAATAATGAACAGATTCGTCTTAATCTCGACCTCATAGACGAGGTAAGGATGGACGCGGAGCAAAGAGTAGCAAGGTACAAAAATCTCATGGCGAGACAGCATGACGCCATGGTGAAACCTAGGCGCTTCAACATTGGGGATCTTGTCCTGAAGAAGGTTTCTTTGGCCACCAAAAATCCAGCCCATGGAAAACTGTGACCAAATTGGGAAGGACCTTACAGAGTTATCAACTCCAAGAGACAAGGATCCTACTATCTGGAAGCCCTGGATGGACGAAAGTTAGAGCACCCATGGAACGTTGAACACCTAAGGAGGTACTATCAATGAAAGGCGATCATGGACGAGCCATGAGATGGACGAGATCTTTGGACGTTTTAAGTAATGTGTTTAAATATTATTTTCCAGTGTGCTTATTACTAGTGTTTTAAGTGAATAAGTATTTTATGCTGCTCATGGACGAAGTTATGTTGTATTATGTATTTTTAATTCCCTAAAAGTACAAGCTCTCAAGCATGTGCCATGGTTGTGGACGAATGATTATATAGTATGGATTTCTGAAAATGATGTGTTTTAAGTATATGTATGATTGTATAGGAATCCCCCATTTTCTATGATTCAAAATGATCCACGGAAGACGAAAGGCCAAAGACGAGTAAAATCCTTGGACGCAAGGAAATATCGCCTAAAAGCTTTCCTTTAGAGAAGGATAAAGCAAGAAAAATAAACGAAGGTACGTCCGTCTAAGCTCAAGACGAGGCAAACCTGAAGAGCAATCGTCTACACTATGGACGAACAATGTGCGTGTGAAAACACCGTGGGCCCATAGTCGAATCTAGACAACTTAACAATCCAGCCCATGGATGAGAATTTGTTGGGAAAATTTTATTGACAAATAAATAATCGTCCTAAATTTGAGTAACGATTAAGTCTGGCAAAAGGACATCGTTCATGGATGAACATTACTTGAACATTTCATAATGTTATACAGGAAGGAATTCGTCCACATATTCAAGACGAGATAAAACATCCATACAAGGAAAATCCCACAACAGCCAAAAATGGTAGGGACGATATAAATGAAATTTTGTTCACAAAACTTAAGGAATAATGAAAAGGAAAAGCATTCATACATTCATATAAGATTCATAGGGTGGATGACCACCGTCCAAAAACCCTTAAGTAATGAGTGCCTGTTCATAAAACTCGTCCATAAACTTGGACGAAGAAATTGTACTCGAATAGATTTAAAAAAAAAAAAAAAAGGGTAAAAGTAAAAGCCCAAAACACTAGGGCACTTAAACAAAGGACATAAAAACTTTCTGGATGAATTCAATTCGCTGGGTTCGTCTTTGGATCATCCTGGTTCAACTCATTAGTGGCATCGTCCTCCACATTCACGTCCTCAGAGCCCGTCATAAGCAAGGAACTTTCTGTGGCTTGAGGAATCTTGAAGGCATCGAAGTTCAAGTCAGGAAACGCATCCTTGGCATCAGCACGGAAGTCCTCATACCCAGCAGCATAATGGCTATCTAGACGATTCTTGTATTCGCCAGACTTCTTGAAGGCTGATATGGCTTCTTCACGTGCCTTCTCCAAGGATGAATTAAACTCTAAAACTTGTCCCTCCAGGTAGGCGATACGAGTATCTTTTTCAACAGCATCTGCCTTAAGTTCCTCAACCTCGTCTTTCAGTCTCGTCTCAGTTCCTAGCAAACGGTTGATTTCATCCGTCAGCCTGATCACCTCTCCCTTTTTCAGCAAGACTTCATTGCCTAACTCTTTAGCCTTCTCATTTGCCGTCTTGGCCTCCTCAGCTAGTTCCTTGGCCTGGCACGTCGCTGTATAAAACTTTGACATAGCCTGTGCATGGACGAATAAGAGTTAGCCAGATATATATATATATATATATTAAAAAAAAAAAAGCACAAGGACGAGTTAAAGTCTACCTTAAAGAGGTCGTGGATGCCAGAACGTTCAAATTCTTTCACTGACATGTTGTAACATTCGTTAACCTCATTGTCAGTGACGATCCCTTTGAACGTCCTCCACGCATACCCCTCGTCCAGCACCAAGTTAGAAGGACGATCTGATTGCTCTAACGGATGAGGCTTCCTAGAAGTCTTGGTTGAAGGTGCAGGGTCAGTCTGAACAGGATGAACTGTTTGGACGGGCTCCACGTCGGTTGGAGACTCGTCCAAATTCACCGTGGGGGGAGGAGTGAATTTGGGGACCTTGGGAAGAGGAGTCTGAGTGGTTTTTGATTTTTTAGGACCTCGACGACTAGGAAGGTCGTCCAGGTCCACGGAACTTGAAATCTTCTTAGACTTCCTCTTCCCAGGCTGGACGGTAGCCTTCTGGACGATTGGAGGTGGTGGAGCATCCTCGTCCCCACTAGTTACTGTTTTTTCTCTATTCTCTCTCATTGTAAATATTCCTACAATGAAGGAAGTCATTTAATAAAAAAAATAAGCAATGTTAATAATGAATATGGAAATGGAAGAAGCTGGACGATACTCACTCTTACGCGTAGTTTCTTCGTGGCTTAAATTCGCAGCAGTTGGTTCTGGACCAAGACCCCAAGTGGCTAAACTGCTAAGAGTCACTAAATCGTGGAAGGTCCTTCTAGGGAAGGCACGTACACGATCAATTAGTTCTAAGAAAGTTTTGTTTAAATGTGGACGAGTAACAGCTGCACCAACAAAAGAAAAATGGTTAGACGAATGAAAGATAGAGAATATAACAAAATGAATCACATGAAAAGAAAACATACCCTCAGGACGAAGGCGACCTATGGGGCTAGTAAAAGGAGGGAAAGGGGCATTAATAACATCTGTTGGGTCCCCAGCCCAGTTACCAGAAATGATAAAAAATTCTTGTTTCCAGAGCCTATCAGACGAGCTACGACCTTTAATTAAGCTATAAGGAGAGCCTCTGGACGAGAACTGGTAAAAACCAGCTGACTGTTTAATTTCTGAAGGCTTATAACAATAGAGGAACTCGTCCACGGTTATAGGACGATCCCCTTCCAGTGCCTCGCGCCATAACACTTGCATGGCGACTATCTACCTCCAACCGTTGGGATTAAGTTGATTGGGACCAATACCTAACCTATGGAAGAGATCTCTACAAAAGGAATTGAGGGGAAACCTTAGACCAGCTAAGAGATAAGACGAGTAAACCCCCAAACCAGAAGAAGGTGAACAGCACCATTCTCCTTCCCTAGGCAGACGAGGTTTAAACTCGGTAGGAATTTGGTATCTATCTACTAATGTTTTTAACTTAGGAGTGTCCAAAGTGGATGCTACCTCAGGTGCACAACTATATATAATGTTTTCCTCCTCCTCGTCCTGAGGAGGGCTGGGTGGCACTCTGGACGAGCTAGCCCCAGTCCCAGAAGCCATCCTACGTTGTATTTCCTGAAATTCTTCTAAGGAAATGCCAGGCACCCCAGACGAATACTGCTCGTCTGAGGAACTGCTACTTAAACTAGTACTACTCTCACCACTCTCATAGCTTCCAGACAAGACGTCCTGATACTCATCTATTTCTCTCTCTGTACTACTGGACGAAGACATAACTAAAGTAAAGGTGTAGACGAAAACCTAAAAAGAAGAGGAAGTACCTGAGAACTAGGACGAAACGCTAGACGAGATTCTTGGACGAGATAGCGGAAGGAAGTTTATGAGAAAGGTGAAGGGCAAGAAAGAAAATGTGCCAATTTATAGGGCCCAGAAGTGGGGTCAGCGAAGCGACACCACCCACTAAGAAAATGACACGTGGCAATCGTATGGGGAAACGCAATCGATTTTATTGCTCAACGAATTAAACCGTGACACGTGGCCACATAAATGGGATAAAATCCCCATAATGTCCCTGGACGACGCTCTGGACAAGGGGGCAACTGATGTATAACCAAAAATCACATCTATGGTTCGTCCAGAAGGGTCGTCCAGATAGTTGCGGTTGGCCAAACATCAGGCCATCTTCAATTCGTCCAGATATCTCGTCCCTGGGAGGTTGGGCAATTGATCACTCCAGGGAATCAATTGGAGAGAATCGTCCATGCACAAGGTGCATGGACGACCACACGACACAACAAGGAGTCGTCCATGCGCAGAGCACATGGACGACTACGCAAACACTTGGCGAACTTCGTAGCGGTTTATCAACCCGCGTTCATCGCCGCCAATCCCTCCACTGCATGTAACTTCCGACGGCGGTTATGATTTTTTGTAGCCGTTGAGGAGGTTATGTCCAAATTCCAAGATTCTAGGGGAAGTTATTGAACTAGTAACCGCCCTAGAGTACCCTATATAAGGCCTGGTCTTCACCATGCAAAGGTATGAATTTCCTGAGATTTTACATTCAGCAAAGTTGAAACTCCATTAGAAGAGAAAAACTAACTTCATCATCGGAGGGTGTTTGGCCGACTCACCCTGGTCACCCTTTGACTGCTTTCTCTCTTTGTAGGCTTCCGCTACCGCTGTAGTCCACCGAAGCCGAAGTGTTCAACTAACTGATTCCATACATCATCAGTTAATATAACATATAGTTATACATTTTAAACCAAAAGGCCTAAGTCCAATGGATATGTGTTCAACTATATTATATATTAACCATTTATTCTTTTCATCATTATTTAATGTGAGATTTCACTTACACGTGTAAACCCAACAATCTCCCCTCAAGTGTGAGTTAGGAATGGCAACGGGTTGGGTTCGGGCCGAGTTTTTCCATACCCGGACCCGACCCACGGGCCAAGACCCATGGCCCGAACCTGGCCCATTTACTAAATAGGTTTTTTTTTTTTTTCAGGGCTCGGACTCGCCCCTGCAGGGCTCCGTGGGCCCCGTCCAGCTAGGACAAATTTGGGCCTAATTCTCAGACCAAATCATGGCCCAATCACAATCATTTTTTTTTTAAGCCCAGATGTCAAAAATAGTCCAAAAATAAGCCCAATCAGCTTTTAAAATATGAAGAGAAAAAAATAAAATAAAATCTTACACCAGACCAGCTTATCAAACACTGGATTGTCAAGGGTAGCACTGGTCAGGAAACGACATGTCAGCAGTGTGAGACAGTTGAGAGGGTGGCAAAGATCTTGAGAAAGAGAGAGAGGAGGCGGCTGAGAGGTGAGGTGTGAGGCGTGAGCATGACTGTGAGCGTGCTTCTGTGTGAGGGTGAGCTGCTGAGTAAGGGTGAGGGAGGGAGGCCGTGTGCGTGAGGCAGTGACTGAGAGTGAAGGAGGCCGTGTGTGTGAGGTAGTGATTGAAGAAATGAGGGACTCTAGGGTTAGTTATAGCTACATATATAGGGGGTTTTTGGTAATTTTAGGGTAACTGGGTTATATCCGGGTCGAGTTTCGAATTTTTTTGATAAAACCCGGACCCGGTTCGGGTTTTTTTTTTTATAAAAAAATCCATACCCAACCCTATTCCTAATCGGACCGCGTAAAATTCGGCCCATTAGGGTCGGGTACCCGCTGGTCGGGCAAAAATTGTCATCCCTAGTGTGAGTCTCTGCCTCTCTGTGGGCTTCAAGATCTCTCTATTGGCCATGAACTGGTCCTATTCACTACTCCCTGCCTAATGAGCTTTTTCTTTCACTAGTACATCATCCATGTGCCTCCACGTGTCAACTCTACACATCTTTTATCCTCCATAGGAACCTCACACCTCACCGTTGTCTAGCACCATTAGCAATAGTACTCCTTTTTTGGCCTTTTTCAAGATCATTTGTGTGAGCTTTATGGGCTTATTTGGTGCTATATATTGTCCCCGCTCCAAATGCGAAAGGGACTCATCCCTACTCCATTTGCGAAAGGGCTCCAAGTACACACACCCTATTCCTATACCAACTGCGAAATGAATCTCGATAACCTTGCCACTTTTGCCCTATACCACCATGGGCTTTGATACCACTTGCTGGGGAGATAAATACTTTAGAAACTTCCTTGAATAATTAATATAACATATAGAGATACACTTTAACCCAAAAGACTTAAACCCAATAGGTATGTGTTAAATTATGTTCTATTAACTGTTATGACTTTCATCATTATTCAATGTGAGACTTCACTCACACGTATAAATCCAATAGGTTGTTGATTCCATTTTTAAAGTTTCGAAGGCTATGTTGTGGCTTTTAATATATATATATATATATATATATATATATGTATGTATGTGTGTGTGTTAATTATAAAATATTTAGTTGTCGTTGGTTGATAAAATTTGGGCAAAAGAGATTTGGGAGTTGTTGGTCAATAAAGAATATAGGCATAAACGATTTGGGTGTTGTACAATCATTGGTTGATAACAATATGGGAAAAATGCTAAAAGATCCCCTGAACTTTGGGGTAATGGCTAATACATATCTTTAACTTTTATTTTAGCCAATTTATTCTATGAACTTCTTATACGTGCCAAAATAGGGCTGGTATTAGTTTTGTCGTTTAAGTGATTAACGACATAATCATGTTGGACACACGTGCACTTGATTTGGTAAAGCCAAACTGATTGAGAGAGAGAAACTAGGCAAAACCAAAGAGAAATTGACAAGAGAGAGATAGGCCATGGCATCACGGGTCTGATGCTGTTCGTGGTTTCCGATAGCAACACCTGAATCGAAAGAGAGAGATGTTGTCGCAGTTCATTACACATACCCCTATTATCGCCGATATAGGCCATTGTGCAACAGAGACACCTCTTGCAGACTCAAAGGTAGCTTCTTTGTAATGGGTTTTGGAATACTTTTAAATTTTTTTTTTTTTGTTTGGGTTCTTCACTCTTGTTTGTTTCTCATCTGACTTATCAAAAGGAATTATTTTGGGTAAAATACTATTTTGGTTCTTAAATTTTACCAAAAGATTGTTTGCATCCCTAAATTTTAAAAATTTCTTTTTTCGTTTCTAAACTAATGGAAAGTTTGGCTTTTACCCCTAAACTATTGAAAATGTTTATTTTTTTTTCCTTAAACTAAAAAAAAAAAAAAAGTTATTTTTTTATCACTAAATTATTGAAAATAATTATTTTAACCTTTTTTTTTTTTGTTTCCGTCATTCGTTGATTTCGTATGTTCCCCTGCCTCTCTCTATCCTCACTTCCTATTTTGTTTACTAAGAAAATCTTGAAAATTAATGTTATTTTTTGCACTACGTGAATGTTAGTTTCTAATTAATGAAAATTTATCAAATATTATGATGTCGCTAAAGCCTGGAAAAAGCACACACGATACTTTCTTTGATGAACAAAAACTAAATTGTTAGCTTATGGGTAGTAAATCTAGAAATCCATGAGGAATTCCTTGAATCCACAAGGAGATAAACTAGAATCCACCAAAGAAAGAATTCGACAAAATTCTATATTTTATTAATAATAATCTGAAAGCCGAATTGCCTTTGGAGGCTACAATGCATTTAAATAGTAAAAAGAAACCCTAAGGCGGCTACGAAAATCTTGAAAATTAATGTTACTTTTTGCACTACGTGAATGTTAGTTTCTAATTAATGAAAATATATCAAAGATTATGATGTCGCGGAAGCTTGAGAAAAGCACACACGATACTCTTTTTGATGGACAAAAACTAAACTATTAACTTCTAGGTAGTAAACCTCGAATCCACAAGGGGTTGCTTGAATTCACAAGAAGATAAACTGAAATCCACCAAATAAATAGTTCAACAAAAGTCTGAATTTTATTAATAATAATATGAAAGTTGAATTGCCTTTGGAGATTACAATGCGTTTAAATAGTAAAAGGAAAACCTAGGGTGGCTAGCAAACCCTAAGGCGGCTACGAAAGCATATAAAACCCTAATTTGACTAAAAAACATTAAAAACACCTAAAACAAGGAAATAAATCACCTAAATCTAAAATAACAAAAATTGCGTAATTAAAAATATTAAAGTTAAATAATTACAAAAATTAAATATTAAACTGTGTCCTATATTAGACCCCTCAACTTGAAACAAACTCGTCCTCGAGTTAATGTTCGAAATCTGAAATCTTTCGCTCCAAATAAACAAATACTTTGAACGCTTTAATGACTTGATCCGGTTTTGAAACTTGAATTCTTCATAAAGTATAGCATAAAATTTATCCTCATTTGCCTTTAATTTATTTGCAACATCAATCAACAAAGGACTGATAATAAAATTAAAATTTTCTACTCCAAGAAAATCAACATATTGTGTAGTCACCTTCAACAAATCAACTGAAACCTAAGGATTGTAAGTCGTGGAGTTATCCTCATATTTAACCTCAATTAGATTTTCTACAATATTCTCAACAATTACCATCTTTTGATTTCTGTCATTATCCACAATCAGCTCAACCTTCTTTTCTTTGACCTCTTCATCAAGTTTTTGGCAAGTAGTATCTTCAATCTTCAATTCAATAATTTGATGCAAGTCTTTATCTTTTTTAATCACTTCAAAATTTTCTTTAAAAATAGGTTGCTTCTTTTCAAACCTCAAACCATTTCCTTTACTTGACACATGGACTTGACTATGATAAATTTGGTTTTGTGGTTGACCTTCCATGTTTTGAACATATTACTTTTCATATGAATATACAGATTTATAATTAATACTTGTATAATCTGGTATATCATAGCAGTCATTAGGAAACCATAAATCAATTAATACATTTTTCATTCTTTGGCAAGAATAGATTGGATGCTTACCTCACCGCTTTCTATCAATTTGAATATCTTCCCACCATTCTTTTGCTTCATTGTCCAATTTATTAGATGCAAGCCACACTTTTTCTTCATCACAAATACTCTTCCAAATCAAAAGCCAGTCAATAAAATCCAACTTACACATATCTCCGTCAAAAAATGAAATTTTATTGTAGTTAGGAATGCATCTTTGAATATATTAAACATTGTTGTTGTGAAACGATTTCCTAGCAAGAAGAGTAGCAATCTGTTGCTGGATTTCACATATAATTTACTGACTTATTTCATGAAATTGTTGATTCTCATCATGAAATTGTTGAGTCTTTTCACGAAACTTGTAGAACTCAGCCCTAGTGAGGACTGGGTTGTTGACATCGTCATCGCCATCATTGCGGTGGTGGTCACCGTCTCAGCCGTTAGCCATCAGGCCAGGGTATGTCAAGGCTTTGATACCAACTAATGTCTCGGAAGCCTAAAGAAACTAAACTACTAGCTTCTAGGTAGTAAGCTTCAAATCCACGAGGAGTTCCTTGAATCCACAAGGAGATAAACTAGAATCCATCAGAGAAAAAATTTGACAAAAGCTTGTATTTTATTAATAATAATTTGAAAATTGAATTGCCTTTGGAAGCTATAATGCGTTTAAATAGTAAAAAGAAGACCTAAGACGGCTAGCAAACCCTAAGGCGACTACAAAGTATATAAAACCCTAATTTGACTAAAAAATATTAAAAACACCGAAAACAAGGAAACTAATCACCTAAACCTAAAATAACAAAAATTACGTAAAAATACTAAATTTAAATAATTAAAAATACTAAAGTTAAATAATTACAACAATTAAATATTAAACCATGTCCTACGTCAGACTACATACATATTCGGGTTTCCTTGGCAATCAAAGGGCGCCTTAAGGAGAATCACGACACTTCTCTCTAAAACTGACTTAGTTTCTCGTTGTTTCTTAAGATTTCATGGGATTGAATTTGGCGATTTAAATTTCACGTGACTATGTCGTTAGTCACTTAAATGGAAGACTAACAGTAGCTCTATTTGGCACATGTGTGAAGTTCAGGGAGTAAATTGGATAAAATAAAAGTTCAGGGAGTGTATTGGCCACTACCTCAAAGTTCAAGAGGTCTCTTAACATTTTTCCCTAAAAATCTTAGTAAAATAGTATGCGATTTTAGGGAAAATAATAGGAAAATAAATGGAGAAATAATATTTAAATGGGATAGAGAAAAATAGAAAATGTATTGATAAGTGTATTTGAAAACTTATGAATGAAAAAAAGAAAAGAAAAGTAAGTTTTAATCTTCAATTTGGGCGAAGAAATAGATACTGTTGGTGAAGGCTCTTAAGCCATCAAAACTCAAGCTCACATAAGTTTATTGGGCAGGTGAATTGGGTTCCAACCAGTATTAGTATTGGGCTAATGTTAATTGGGCCGAAGCATCCCTCCTCATGTCTCTTCTTTATGGGCCTTTGAATTTGTTGTCAACAGCCACATGTAAAAGCAAAACGACCAACCCCCACGCACTAACCCAACTCCACCGTCTAAAGAGGAAAAAGCACAAAAAAGGGCAGTATAGATAGACAAACATACGAAAAGTGGGACCAAGCAACCACGTGGAGACCAGGTGGCAAAGGCAAAGGGCCAAAGCATCACCACTCCACCACTTCCATCCATTCACCTCTTCTTTTTGGCTCCTCCTCTCCTCTATCCACCCACTAACTTTCCTTCCTTTCCTTTCCCTTCCCTTTCTCTCTCTCTCTCTCTCTCTCTCTCTCTCTCTCTCTTTCACTTTCTCTTTATAACCCTCCGCAACTCCTTCCTCTCTCTCTCTTCCAACTCTATATTACACACAAACTAATAAAATTTTACACGCACACACACACACACACACACACAAAACAGAAAAAACAAAAAACAGTGTTTGGTAAAAATCAATCAAAACCAAGAAGCAAAAAGAGAAGAAGGACCATGGCGAAGAAGAGGAAATCGGATGCCACGCGCTTGGACGAGGTGGATCGAAGCATGTACACCACTTTCTGCAGCGCCGCCAACTCTCTCTCCCAGCTTTACTCCCAAGCCATGAACCACCAGCGACTCTCTTTCCAAGCCGGTGAACGCCACGCGCTGGTTTGATTCTCTTCCTCCTTCCTTATTATGTATATCTTTCTATTTCGTTTTGATCTGATGGGGTTGCTTTGTTATGGCCTTTTGTTTGGTTTTTTCGCTTTGTTTTTTGTTTTTTGTTTTTTGTTTTTTTTGTTTTTTTGGTAGTATTGTTTCTCGGATTGTTTGGTTGCCGTGAAAATTGAAAGAGAATAATCAAGTTTGGAACTTTGTTTTTGTTTGTTGTTCTCTGTTTGTTCTAACTTTTGTTTTTTTGGGTTTTAAATAATGAAGAAACTGAGATTATTTTATTTTTTTCAATTGTCCTTAATGTTCTCAGAGACCCAGTAGTGCTATTTGATGTTTTCGTTATTGTGTTGTTTTTATTTTTGGTCCTATATATTCGTTTCATGGTAAAGTTATTAGTTTTTGACCCTTAAAACCCAATTCTGCAAATTTCCTTATAGTTTGTGGGTTAGATTTTTTTTTTTTCCCTCATGATAACTACACACTGGTGAGTGTTGAATTACAAGGTGGTTTGAATGATGTTTTCTTGGTTAACTTTGTTTTACCAAGAATTTATGCACTGGGTGTGTTTCATTTGCATGTTATTGATGCAAAGCAAATTGGAAAGTAAGGAGCTCATGATGTTTTTAGGAGAGGAAACATGGTAATTTTGCCATAGAGATTTTTATCTCATCAACTCGAGTCGGTCATAAGGAGTCATGAAGACCTCAAATAATTGCTTAGCCAGCTCTTGCTCAAAGTTTCATGAAACTCAAGTGCTGATACGCTTTTATTTACAAAATTCATGGCTTCTTATCATGGACTTGAGTCTGTCGGATCATTTGTCTTTGTTGTATCTGAAAGAGAGTAAGAGAACTAAACTTTGTTCTCAAATATTAATCCTTTGAGCATATGCAACATTTAACTATATCTTTATGTCATTTTACACAAAGGAGTAGTGGGGTTTTGTTCTTTTGGTGTCAAGGTTTTGTATGGCCTAATTCCGCCTATGTCTGTGTGCTGTTTGGCATCAAATATTTTGTGCACAGTTAGTCCCAAGCCTGGAAAAAGGAGGAGGGTTGTAGTGGGTTGATGGATAACGTAAAATATAGTCACTTTATTATGAATGAAAGGGTATCTATGACCTAGAATATATGGTATTGTTTATCCTTTACAAGTATAACGAGGATTTTTGTTTAATCTAAGCTTGGATGATGGTCAACCACTGGAATTGTAATTGTATTTGCAGGTTGAACTATTTAGGAGACACACCTTTGGACTACAAAGAATACAATACATAAAATATAATAATATTTGATGGTACAACACCTTAATATGTGCATACTGATTTCTAAACACAAATAGTCGATGGAATCTTACAAGTCTGATCAGTAAGCCTCTTAGTGTTCACTCTCCCTGTTTCATCTCTCTAGATTTTTCCTCTCTCATTGCTACCTCATAGTTTCTTACTAGAAACCAGTCCACCACATCCCCTCTGCTCTTGCTATTTTTAATAGAATAGCCCCACTACACCGAGTTTTCTCACCCAATTATATTGAGACACTTCTTTCTGTTATTACTTATTAGGTAGTTTGCTGAATCTAGAAATAACATATATTTGTTCTACGTTTCAATCATTTGCTTTTAATGGTATTTTTTTTTTCCTGATCTTGTTCATTTTCGACACCTTTCACACCTATTTCGTTTATTCATCTTTAATGATTCTCATGTGTTTTCCTTTTCTTTCCTGTTTCCTTATTCTCTTCAAAGCTTCTAGTCATTGCTTTCACTTTGTGCTTACATGCTCTGAACTCCTGTTTGCTTGCTTTGGGATACTTTTCTTAGAAATTCATGTGAAGTACATGGAGCCTTTTGATATGAGTCTTTGCGGTGCTTTTGTACATAAACTGAAGCATTGATTCTAATTATTTATGTTCTTTGAATTGTTTGTGCTATATCATCTTCTTTTCTTTCTTTCTTTTTTTATTTTTTTTAAATGCTTGGTTTATAGCTAGGATTGTGAGAGGTTGAGGTCCATCCAAGAAACTAAGATTGCTCAGTTTCAAGGGTCAGCTATCATTGATTCTAGTAGTTCTCAATGTAGCAACTACTCTTTGACAGTCTCTGAAGAATAAAAAATTAACATTTTCTTATATATATGTGTGTGTGTGTGTGTGTGTGTGTGTGTGTGTGTGTGTGTATCACCCATTTAGAGGAAGCAGAATGCTAGATGCTTTGAGGATTGTGAACGGTCTATTCTTGACATTAAGTTTTTCTTTTTCCATACTCTCCTTGAGTGGATTTTAGTTTCGCCTTCTTATTCTTGTTTTTCACTTTTTCTCTCCCCGATCTTATTGACTGTTGTAATCTGGGTTCTTGATTTGTGCCTCTGCAGTACACTTCCAATGTACTTGGTTGGTTTTTTTTTTTCCTTATAATAAAATTTCTTACGTTACTTATCAAATATATATATATATATATCACCCGTATATGGGTGTATTACATTTCCCCACTATGAGCAATGTATTCGTAAGTGCGTCTGTAATATGAAATGGTTCTCTGTCATGTGGAAACTGTAATACACCCCATTAAGAAATTGTAATCCTAAATAGTATTTTCATAATTATTTTTGGAAAATTGTTTGAAATATTTATATTTTCCTCCCTTCTACTACAGGCAGTACATGCCTAGTTATAAATATCAAAGCCCCCTAGGTGGACCAAATTTTATATTCTGACACAGGAGAGATCAGTCACCCCCAACCACCCCCCCCCCCCCAGCTGTAAGTTTGGGTGGAGGAAAAAAGTCTGGTTTGAACCACACAAATCCTATGATGTGAGGTAATGCGCTGAAATCATGCACATGCGAAGTGCATTTTTTTAATGTTTTAAGTGTCTCTAGGCATTTAGTTGTGCATGATGTGTTGGTTTAATGGGCCTCCTGTTCAATTTTTTTCTGCTGTGTTGTTGCCGAGACTCTCCCAGTTATTGTTTATGATGTTGTTGCTCTTGAAAGCGTCTCTTCTTGTTGACCTATGTAATTCTGTTTTGTTAGTTTTAATGAATTTTATTTCCACAAAAAAAAAAAAAAAAAAAAAAA
>NW_027070011.1:400382-439580 GCF_002906115.3 Quercus suber | reverse complement strand
TTTTTTTTTTTTTTTTTTTTTTCCAAATTGTGTATGTTGATGAAGTCAATCAGTTGCATTCAAGGCAAATAGGTACTTTTCAGGATGATTTTAAATGTAATCTTTGAATTAAGCTGTAAGTTTGGTGGAGGAAAAAAGTCTTGGTTTGAACCACACAATCCTATGATGTGAGGTAATGCGCTGAAAATCATGCACATGCGAAGTGCATTTTTTTAATGTTTTAAGTGTCTCTAGGCATTTAGTTGCTGATGTGTTGGTTTAATGGGCCTCCTGTTCAATTTTTTCCTGCTGTTTAGTTGCCGAGACTCTCCCAGTTATTGTTTATGATGTTGTTGCTCTTGAAAGCGTCTCTTCTTGTTGACCTATGTAATTCTGTTTTGTTAGTTTTAATGAATTTTATTTCCAAAAAAAAAAAAAAAAAAAAAAAAAAGGTGGTTCTAGGCGTGCATATGTCCAATGCACAACCCTTGTCAGCGACTGATGGGAAGCAACAAGTATTTTCATATATTTTAAATGAAAATATTGGGCTTGAGTTTTTTATTAGTCCCCCTACCCAAATTTCTCCACAGTTGGTTTTTATTTGTGATTTAGATTTAAGGTGTAATTTATGAAGAATCGAAAATTGAAATCCCCTGCCCTTGTGTGCTCTTAGAAAATATTTAGGGTCCTCTCCTATCTGGCCACCCTCCTCTTGGATACATAGCCCACATCTGGGAGTAATGAAAGAAAGAGTTATGATCTGTGTTGTCTAGAAGCTCCTAAGTAAATTAATTCCTAGTGCCGTACTTGTACATGTTAAAATGATGCTTTCATGAAAAAATACAAAATAACATGATAAAGGGTAGGACCATATCCAAGCCATCCATTCCCAAGACATTTAGGCTTTAGCAGAAAACAATGCGTCTAGTAGACTTCTCTTATCACCCCAGGTTGCTGAAGATGATATGAGAAATGTATATGATTTAGCTGTCTTCCAGTGTTTTAAAATCTCTGGATTGCTAAATCCAAAAGCCAGATTCATATTTGCACTCAAGTCTACACTACCAAGATGGCAAGGCTCAAGCCATGTTTATTTAATTGGAAAAAAATATGACAAAAGGTCATCTATTGGTGCTATCTTCTCTCGTGTAGATTTTACCATGCTGGAATCATTAAGAGATGTTCTTTTATTTTTTGCTGAATCATTTAATTGTTCTTCAGCAAGGAAGGTCTTAGCTGCTTTGATGACCTCATTTCTGGTTTTGCCCAAATCCAGGGAAGGAAAAAAGAAGGATTGTATCTCTATGGCAAAATAAAGTGACTTCTTGATTGTTTATTTGATTTTTCTGCAGAATGAGCTTGAATATGGAGCAGATGAGCCTCCAATGTCCCCTAGGCTTCCATTTCAAAACCAGCATGGCCCAAATGCCAACTTAACCAATTTGGGAGCTGCCATCTCTTCTAGCCCTTTTGGGCCGGCAACTGTTGGGCAGGGAGTTCGTTCTGGGCAATCTGATAATCAGGGTAAGAACTCTGTATTCTCAAATGCTCTATCGAGCCCTGTTCGTCGGAGTCTTCAATCCTATCAGCTAGCACAAGGTGGTTGCCATTCAAACAATACTATGTCATCTGGAAATGGACCCCGCAATAATGAGGCAAACTATGCTCATCACCATAACAGGGATACCAACTCACCAAGTTCTAATGATTGCATGGACATGCATGCAGATAGTCCAGGTCATGATTTTCCATACTGAAAATATTGGTCAGGGAAAAAAGGTAAAAAAGAAAAAGTTATAAAAAGAAAAAGAAATGTTTCCCTGCTTGAATTTCTGTTTGATGTAGTCTTGTGTGATCAGAGATGTTGAAACTACTGCAAATCTAGAAAATTTCAATTTTTATTTATTTGTTTATCATTTCTGGTCACAATTGTTTGTTTGATATGAATGTAGGGGCTAATGAAAGAAGTAACAAATGAAATATAGCAATAATTTCAATTTGTAATATTGTGTAACCTGTGCAAAACTCTCTTGGACTTGCAAAAGTGAGAGAGTGAGAGCTTCATGCATTAGTTACTACCTTTTGGGGAAATTACATAAAAAGACCAATGGTTTATGCCTTCTTTTAGATTAGGTTTTGGCTTTTTTTAATTTTGTCAATTAAAGACCAAACTTATAAAATTGTTTCGATTTGAAACTCATGTCTTTGTTATTCATTTTCACTGTTCTGGAATGGAGCATAGAAAAAAAAATAATAAATAAAAAACATTGATAAAATTGTGTTTCACCTTGGTGACTAGTTTTGGTTTTCTAACAATTTCTCTATATAATCACTCTCCATCATCTCTAATCAATGTCAAAATCTTTTTTTGATCAGTCTAATCAATGTCAAATTGATTTAGGAATAAATTCCAAGTGAAATGAAGACTAAGCGTGAGTTTGGATTGGATGTTTTGCCCAATCCATGTGTTTTGTGTTTTTTAGTGGGTTTCATGGTTAATGTTTACTTTTTCACTAAACTCAGCAAAACATAGATTGCAATGCATTTTTGAGTTCTATAATATTACTCGCACTTTTAAAAATTATTTTGTTACAATATTTTTAACAATAAGTTTTCAGTTTTTAGCAAATAAACGGTATCTAAACACACTTTAAGGGTCTATTTGGTTAGCTGAAAAAGTAGCGTTTTTTGTTTTTATATTCAGTTTTCTGTAAGACTCACCGTAAAAAGCTTGTTTGTATAAGAACTTGTACTCAATTTTCATTTTCAATATTCTAAAAGTTGGATTTGAATACAAAAAATAAACACACTTTTTCAGCATTTTCATTTTCATAGAAAGTGACTGCAATGACAATTTCATAAATATTGTGAAAACGTAAAAGGTCCCACTTGATCGATGTGAGTGTGTGTAAGTGAAAAAGGTAACTTAAAAAAAAAAAAAAAAAAAAAAAAAAAGCCAATCGTATATATGAATTTTATACTCAAATTTCTATTCAAAATAACTTATCAAACACCTTTACACATAAAAATGAGTCATTTTTTTTCTATTCAATTTTAGAATTTGAATTAAAAAAAAGTAAATGAAAAGTGAATATATCACTTTTAGAACCAACATGGCCTAAATCAGTGGTTCTCACTTTCTTTGCTTTTGTTTTTGGTTCAAATTGAAATAATTTTTTAAAATATAAACTTTAATTGATAAAATTAAAATTGGGATCCACAATCACATGGTGTAAATGTATCCTTTCCAAATGTGAAGGAATTTTTCTTCAAAAATTGTCTTCATTTTCTACTTATCTATAACTACTCTAGTGGTTCTCACTATTCTTCCCACGTTTATTGATGAAGTAAAGCTTGTTGGGATGGAAGGGTGAGCACTGCGAGCAATTTATTGAAGTGCATAACATAGCATATTGAAAAAAAAAAAAAAAAAAGAGCGTAAAATAGCGTTAGTAAAAGTAGTAAAAATGATTAAAGAATTAATATAAATATTATTTCATTCAGTTCTAATAAAATGGGGAAAAAAATAAAATTTGTTGATTCTTATTAATTTATTGGGGATTATAATTGATTTAAAAAAATGGCAAATGAATGAAAAAAAGGGCTTGCAAATTGAAAGTAGGCAAATTAAAAATATTTAAAGTCAGATAATTTCTATGAAGCATGCTTATGCCTACAAGTTAGGAGGTTATTATCATTAGCTTATACTAGTTATTGTATATAAATAGCCTAATGAGTTTCAAGTCAATCTCTCAAATTATATAATTGAAAGCCTATTATCATTAGCTTATTGGAGAAAATGGGCTTTTGCACTTTTTTTTTTTTAAAATCAGCACTTTGCCTAATTTTTCAAATTAATTAGGAGAATGCTCCTGTTTTGAAACTCGATTTTTTTAAAATTGAGTTTCAATTTAAAACTCAATTTTGGACAATCGAGTTATAATAAACTGAAAATTAAAAAAAAAAAAAAAATTTATGGAGCCTTATAGTGGCGTTTTGGAACTCGAGTTCCATGCAAGTTTTTTTTTTTTTTTTTTTTTTTAGTTTGATCATCCTATATCTATAGTGGGTTTTAAGGAACCTATAGTAATGTTGAAACTCGATTTTGAGAAAATCGAGTTTCAAAATATGACATTTTTCTAATTAGTTTGAAAAATGAGGCAAAATGTCCGGATTTTTTGTGCAAAATGGGCAAAGACCAATTTTCTTCATATAAATAGCCTAATGAATTTCAAGTCAAGCTCTCAAATTTTAAAATGGAAAGCCTAGCCTACCAATAAGTGCGATTGATGTATTAACAAAGCCTAAGGAATTTCAACTCCTTTTTTTTTTTTTTTTTTTGAATCATTTTTTTTTTTTTTTTTTTTTTGAAAGACAAGGAATTTCAACTCCTAAATCATATAATCGAAATTCTAGCCTATCCGCATACCCTGTTCCAATAGAAAAAAAGGCTCCTTTTATTTAACTTATTGATCTAGCTTTAAAAAGAGGTTTTTTGCGTCTTGTGTGACAAGCATATTCTTTCTTTTTTTTTTTTTTTTTGAGAAGAGTGTGACAAGCATATTCTAATAATTGTTTGCACCCAAAAAAATAATTTTAATATTATGTCAATATAAGCCTCATGTATGACAAGTGGCACAGAAGGTCTGTGTAAATAATAGTAACATTGGAAAAGTTAAAGCAACACATGAAAAATCAATTATTAGAAAAAAGTATCAAAGCCAAAGCAAGAAAGTTGCTGAGAAGCAACTTGAAGATTCAGCTTCTGCAGATAAGGGTTCAGTTGCAGAGCAGGTGGAATTGCACTCATCCAAGCAGATTGAACAGACAAAGTCTACAAGGAATCAAGCATCAAGTTACCAAGAGCAAGAAGTGTTGGATATTTTTATAAAAAAATATTATATTTATTTTAATACTTATTTATGTGTATCAATTATCCCTTAACGTCAGATACGTTGATCGCTAAATTTTAAAATTCAAATATGTGGGGTCTGTTAGTTAAAAAGGTATAGGAATCCTCAGAAGTGGGCTCGGGGCCAAGCGGCCCAATCCAAGGACGCTTAGCTATCCGAGGATAGCTTAAAAATTTTTTTGTTAAAGGGATAGTGTAGGAGAAAGGAGTGAATATTGTATATGGTGGCATAACGCACGTCCGAAGACACCAAAGTCCGAGGTGAATGTAACTTTCATTTTATTCAGGAGACTCCGCAAAGTTGTATCTGAACTGGAAATTGAGTGTAAACCTAAGGAGGAGTCGGGGAAGGTAGCAAATATCTTCCAAGGCAATCACCTCCACATTAAATGCTTTCCAGCTAATCCTCTGGCCACATTAATGTAGAGGTGATACCTAAACAGTGACTAAGCAGCTTTATGGCCACTGGGCAAAAGTTCCGGTAGGTGCTGGATGGGACAGAAAGGAGCTCCAAAGATAAGAACTACACGTGTACGATGGAAATGGAGGAGAGAACGGAGTATATAACATAGAAACGAATGAGATAAGGGAGGAGATTTTTGATAAAAAAGAAAAGAGGAAGATAAAGGAGAGAGAAAGGCGAACTGAAACCTAGCCAAGGAGAATTTTTCTCATTCAATCAACCTAAAATATCTCTTGTTACTTGATGAGTATGGCCTTTCCTGTCAAACAGTACTAGTTCTTGTACCCATACTCTAAAAATTTATTGTTTGGGCTTGTTGGGCTGAAAACACATTCATACTCTGGGTCCAATCCAAATTGAGTCCCTACAAAATACAATTCAAAATTTGAATAGTTTTTATCAATGGTTTTAATTAGGAAATTTATGAAAATTAATGTGAATTTTAATACTATATATTGCCAACTTTTAATATACTTTCATTTATAAATTTTTGCTTTAAAACGTTTCTTTTAATATATTTAATAGTAACATTATAGATAGAAAGTATCAAATATTGTACAACTATATATTTATATAATTTACTGTTGATTGGTTATAGCATTATATATTACTTTTCATTCTTAGTTGTAATTATTGTATATGGTTTCAAAAGAAAGTATTAGTTGATAGCTAAAAGAGAGCCATGTTACGAGCTCTAATTTTGTTTTTTATGGCATTATGACGCTAAAAGACAAACTTGATTTGCCTAATAACTTATCTCACCTCAACATGCTGTAATTTTGTTTTTTATGGCATTATGACGCTAAAAGACAAACTTTTTTTTTTCTTTTTTTTTTATTTGAGAACCGACGCTAAAAGACAAACTTGATTTGCCTATTAACTTATCTCACCTCAACGTATATACTTTGGCAAGAAGGTTTGACCGGTTTGTATATAATATACGTATAAAAAGGAAGCTATTCATTACACATTGATTTCAACAATTTTATGATCATTTAAAGTTTTTAAGTTAGCAAACGTTTTTATTTTTTTTGCTAAGGACAAGCCACGGGTCTAGCTTTATATATATATATATATATATATGAAAAGAAATATCTAGCTTTATATATATATATATATATGAAAAGAAATAAAAGTTTAAAATACTTTTTTTTTTTTTTTTTGAATTACAAAGCTGCAGATTTTTAAAAAACAATTTTTTATTGTCTTAAACACTTACAATCTATTGCTTCTTACTACTCACACAAATATTCTATCTTTTACAAAATTTTTTGGGAAAAGAAGGTACTATAGAGAGCTTATATCCTACAAGCAGTGTAGGCTCGCAAGGATAATCAGTAAAGGTGGCTGGGCTGTTGTATCATGGGGCAACATGCAGAAACTATTTGTCTAACTACATCGGATATACCGTTGACAACATGATTTGTCTCAAGATAGTGACTTGGTCCACGTCTCATCTCTGCAACCTCTTTTTGGTAAAATCAAATTGTGTAATTTCCAAGGAAAATTCAGGTATTATCTCTTCTTTATTTCCAACAAGAAGCATCAAGTTGTCAAGAGAAAACAGTGAAGTTGACTAAGAAATTGCATAAACGGCAGTGTAGTTTATGTTCTGTAAATAAGACTTGCACACTCAATGACTTGTAGTTTAGCCATTAGAGTTAGTTCTTAATTCACACGTGTCTTGATTCGTTATTCTGCTAATTCATGAGTTTGTTAAGTTAGTTACAGAGTGTGCGCTTGCATCGCGGTAGGCGTTTTGTGTTTTTTCGTGAGTCTTGTGCACTGTTCACAGACTAGCAAGTATGGAAAAACATAAATGTAACTTTAAAAGTGGGTTCCATAGGCACCATTCATTGTTTAAAAATGATTTTGTTACAGTATTTTTAGTAACAAGTTTTTAATTTTCAGCAATAAACAGTATTTAAATACACCTTCGTGTTTCTTAGGTTTGTATATATAGTGTAAAACTCAGTTAATGAAAATCAAGAAATCAGTTTTACCAAATTGCAAATTTCTCACAAAAAGCGTATTAACTAAACGTTTGCTTTTTGGAAAGCTAAAAAGGAATCGTGGGAATAAATGTTTAATAAAAAGGAGAATGTGTAAATAAAATAAAGATACAAAACATCCGAATCAACATATTTTTGCTTATATATTAGTAGTGACAAGCTGACAACTTTAACCTTAATAGTAGAATGAAGTTAGTGTGTGTATATATATATATATATTTATTTATTTATTTATCATTAGTAGATTGAGTAAGGACTCTTATTAAAGATCATATTACTTATATTTCAGCAATGCAAAATGGGTTTTTCATTACTTAAGTGTGAATTTTTTTACTTGTAATTTCATCGTAATATAAAGTCTTTTAATAGAGGCAATTCTAAACTCACTTGAGGTAGATTATGTGTAAAAGATTTAGAGGCAATTTTGAACTCACGCCACATAACTTTGCGAAATTATATGTAAAATAAATACTATATTTTATTAATATTATCAAAACCGTCTTAATGATTAGTTTGCCACTTCAAACTTTACTAAAGTTTCTTCTAAAGTAATTTAATTACTTTCATAATTAAGTTATCTTATTAATTGAGTCTCATGACAGAAATTGAAATAGGTTGATTAAGGTATCTTTATATATATATATATATATATTAGAAGTCATCTATCAAAGATTACTTTCATTATAAAAGATAAAAAGAAATCATTCTTTCAGGAGTGAAAAAAAAGAGGGAAAAATAAATATATTTTTGGATTTTTTCCCTATTTTATATTTTAAATATTCACTTTGACGAAAATTTTCAAACGATAAAGAGTCAAATAAAAAACTGACTGAAAAATGAAGGATCAAAATGAATTTTTTTTTGACACGTAAAGAGTAAAGAGCCAATATAAAAATGAAATAAACACGAAGGATTAAAATGCAAATTTTGAAATGTAATGGGAAAAATGAAAATAATCCAAAATTTTAAGGGCAATAAATGTAATTTATTTATTTATTTTAAAATATAGGTACGATAGAATTTTAACCTATAACATTTACTCTATAATGATTACTTTTTATTATCAAGTCAATACATTAATTAGTTTTTAATATAGGCAAAATTTAAACTCCAAATAAAAATAAAAATAAAATTTTATCAAATGAGCTAATTAAAGCCTACTTAAATACAAAAACTCTACTGCAGTTTTTTCTGTTTTCATGGGCTGTTTCCTTAAAAGGTTACAAAGCTCACAAATCCAAAACCACTCTGAACTACTGGACTTGGACTTGGAGGCCCAAGTTCAATAAAAGCCCTATTTTTTTATATTTTTTTTTAATTTTTGGAAATAATTAAAATTTTGAATATTTGATTCTATAATATAGAGGCGGCACTTATAAATGAAACCGACTCTCTTTCTCTCTCTCACCCAAATCAAAAATAAAATTTGATATTTCATTCCCGCCAAACTCAAAATCTCTGCAGTCGACTCTCTATTCAGGTACGCGATAATTCGAAACTCAAATCCTTGATTGTATTTGAATTGTAATTGATTTTGCGAGAGATTCGATCATAGTGAATTGTGTTTGTTTGCTTGTTTAATTTCGATTCTAATTTTTGGTTTTTCAAATTCTGCGAATATATACGTGTAGTGCTCGAAACCCTAGGGTTCGTGGATTTGTTGTGGTTTTAAGTAGTGGCCGAAGCCCTAGCTCGCGACGCGATTTACACTTGAGCTGTGCCACTGAAATTAGGGTTTCTGGTCCGTACGCCAAATTGATCTCGTAAAAAATATACCTTGTTTGGGGATTTTTGATTTTTCTGTGTTTGATTGGTGTGCTTGCTATACTATAACGCTGTTTTTAAGATGTGAGTTCAAATTGAAAAATAGGTGAAATTATACAATTAGTTCTCAAAATTTTAGTTAAGTTTTATTCCAGTATTTGGAATTTACAAAATTTTTAGTCCAAAAAAAATTGTAAATGTAAAACCTAAGGGGGAATTATAATGGGATGGGTGTTCATTGGACTGCTTGGCTGGTTTTTGAGGATTTTTTGCACAAACTGCTGCTGCACCATATAAGCGGTTTCTATAAGTGCAGTTGGATGGCTGCTAAGATGGGTTGCAACTTGTGGTGGCTGTGGGCTGTGGCCAGTGGTAGAGAGAGAGAGAGAGAGAGAGAGAGAGAGAGAGAGAGATGAAGTTTGTTGGCTGTGGTCGGTGGCCTAGAGGGACATCTGAGGGGGGGTGAGTGATTGCTGATAGAGGGACATCTGTGGTTGGTTTGGTAATTGCTGGTTTTTCAAAATAAAAAAACTCCTCTGATGGCTGAGTTGAAATTGACTTTTATTTTTATTTTAAAATCCGGCCAACAACTGCCATCAACCAAGTTGGCAGTTGACAGGGGTGGTTGGTGCGGCTCGGCTGAGGTTGGTTTTGTCGGTGTCAGTCATATTCTAGACATCCCCTGTAATAAAAAGCTACGGAAACCAGAAGGACTAATTACATTTTTAATTTTTGAGCACTAAATAGGAACTTTTCAAATTTCAGAGATTAAAATAGAACGAAGGACCAAACTTCTACTTTTACCATTTAAAAAAAAAATGGGTATGTGGTTTCTGAGGTTGCTCTGTATATGTGTTATAGGGAAAGAGATATGGTGAAAATAGTTTAGAAGGTCTGAACCCTGAACTGGTACTGCAAACTGTGGTGTGTTTGAAGATCACTTACTTATCCAAAAAAAAAAGATCACTTAAAGTGTATGGAAGACTTGAAATTTGTAATTTTTGGGGCATGGTTTGTCAATTGGGTAGGTGTTGGGAATTTGGAATATATTAGTCTGTATATTATGCTAGGGCCTATTTGATTCACACAAGCTTAAGCTAATTAGTTCTAAGTTAAAGGAGTTGAATGAGAAAACTGGAGTATTGAATTTGTATTGCTGTTTCTGAGTTCAAGGAGGTATAGATGATAGATTAATGCAGAAGGGGTGGGTTTGTTCTTCCAGGGACTATTTGTATTTGGTTTGTGTGGTTGTGATGAGGAATGTGAAATTTTTTTAATTCCCAGGAAGTCAAAGTTTTCTCTTACTATTTAATTTTGTTTTGGATTAGGCTCATTACCTGCTCCTTTTCAAGAGCCTTGTAGTTCAATTGGTGCCTCATGGTATTTTCAATAGAGACATCTAGGGTTCAAATTCCCCCACTTCCAACTGTTGATGTATCAAATAAAAAGAAGTTAGTTTTGGATTGGGTTTGCAAGTCATGAAGTACTCTATATGTTTATTGTCTTTATAGCATTTAAACTCCCCTTCCTTTTTATATAGTTGTAACCTGATCATGGTTCCAGAAAAATTAGAAGCAACCCAATATGATGCTCATGTGGTAAATGTTCTGATCTTTGATTTCTGATGGTCTGGAGGCTTGGATCTGAATTATTATTAATTTACAAGAAGGATGATGAATTATTATTATTAACAGGAAAGTTGAATCACCATGAATACGGCTAGACAGCGAACCAAAAAGACAGATAAAGCTCCCTCAAAGCGTATTGCAGACGTCAGTCAGCCTGGTGCCAAGAAATCTGCAAAGAGAACTGGGGGGCAGAGTCACAAACCAGCAGGTGAGGCATCACATTTAAGTTTTAGACTTGAATCGCTTTTAAGCAGAATGCTATTTTTTTTCCTTTTTTTTTCTTCATCAATGTCTAAGTTGTATTCACTCTATATACCATGTCATTTACTGAGTTTTTCAGATTTAACTCACAGATGGACTTGTTAGTTCTACACTTCTACTGTGGTTGGGATTGAATTATATGCTTGGTTAGGAAGGGAAAATATTATCAGATGAAAGGGACAAATGGACAATAGTTTCATGTATCTTTTGCATTCGGCTTGGTATAGTTCACTCCTACGTAATGCGTAACTTCTTGAACCTTCTTGTTTCAGGGAAAAGTGAAGAGTTTTTGGTTAAAAGTGATAATCAATCTCCTCTTTCTAGCACAGCTGTGGAAAGACATACGGATTTTCCAGATGAAAGGAGAGCTGTTTCAGAGAAAACAAAAAGGTCACCTCTACTCGAGCTTTATCCAGGACAATCACTTCTTCCTTCTGCAAAGATCAAGTTGCAGCTTTTCCCAATAGATGAAGACACATGTGTGGGCCTGGAAAAGGTTAAATAGAGAAAAATGAATGTTTTGAACTGTTACATATTTTAGAAATTTTAATTGTTTTATTTATAATTTTCTTGTAGGATGGATATCATCCTTATTTGGAACTTACTTTAAGTGTTCGGAAGAAGATTTCTTCTGTGCTTAAGCACCTAAATAGCAAGTGGGGTGGTTCAAGTATTGCTCAAGGGGAGCCTATAATTTTTCCATACAACATAGCGGAAAAACAGGCTGGATGGACATTGAATGACAATGATATCAGTGCAGGAGATGTCTATGAAATTATTGGAAGACCTGCAATTTTCCGCTTAAGGTATAAGGTCTAGTCATTTTCTCTTTTTATAGGCATTAGATAGTTGAATGAAGTTTCTGACTTGTTTTCTCTTTTTAAGGTATGGATGGTTATGTTCTCTCGTGCCTAAAACTTTTGGTGAGCTTTCTACGTCAATGCCCTTTTCACAATCGGAGGGCACACTGAAAAGTTTCAGCACTAATATGGAGAGCACATATGGCATAGGGAGACAATTTGAGGATAAAAGTGAAGAGTTTAAAGAAAACAATGTAAGTGAAGTAGCAGCTGCAGTTGTGGCTGAGAAGATTGTTAATGGACCAGTTGATCTTGTGGTATATTTTCTGCTCACCCTTTATGTTTTGGTTTTGTTTTTGGATGTTTCTCTTTGGCTAAAGTTATGGAATTTTCTATATATTATGATTAACATTTAAATGAGAATTTTATTATTAAATGTGGATATGGATTAAGCATTTATAGTTCCGCAAAGAAATATACATGTTGATATATTAAAATGATAAAATAATATTTGGCATCTGATTCTAGCCTTTTTATTCAGATGGTGAGAAATATGTATATGAATTGTTTTATAAAGTCTCATTTAGTCTTTTGAATTGGCACTTGCCTAGTTATGATGCCATAACACATGGTTCTATGCTCCTAATTGTAGATGCAGTTGTAAATTAGGCTGTCATAAATTTTAATACTTTTCTAAAATTTGCTCATTTTGTTCTAACTAGGATAATGAACCGAGAATAGATGATGGCCTTGGACAATCATCAGCCCTGTGGGCTGATAGTCAAAGTAATATAAGCATTGGAGGCCTTCTCTCTGAAGCGTCCATACAGGGAAAATTTAAGAATTTTGATCCCATCACTGATTGTCTACCTAATATTAGCATTGGAGGACTCTTGTCTGAAGCATCCTTACAAGGCAAGTCTGATAACCGTGATCCAAATTCATTAGGGAGCAATGCAGGCTTGCAGCTGACTCAACCAATATGTGATTCGTTTGATGCTTATATCGCTGCCCAAATAAATTGTCCTCAAGGTCCAAGGTTATCCACTCAAGATTCACACTCATCTATATTAGATGCTGAAGAAACATGCCATGCATTTCCTTGTAAAAAATTCTCATCCTCAGGGAAAGTTGTTCTGCCTTTGAGTGGAAGTGCGTTTACTGCAGACTGCAGCCAGGATGCCAGTTCCAAGTCATCCAAATTTCCTAAAACTGAGGTTTGCTCAATTTTATTAACATGTTTTATGCTATATTGCAATGTTGAAAAATTTGTGACATAAATATGCAGTTGTAATGCTTACAGGTTCAATAGTGAGATAGCTTTCAATCCTCTTCATCGTATGATACTTGTATTTAAGCAATATGTATGTTAATTTTTTCATATAAATCAAACACCAGATTAATCATAAGTGGATTTCTGGATTTTCTTTTAGTCAAGAAATTTTTTATGGTGAAATCTATATGTACTTTACAAATTGAAGTTGGGTTTTTTACATAAATCACGGTTTTGTATAAAAATTGAAATCCAGGAATTTGTTGAAAGACATGAAATTTGTAAGAAATGTTTAATATATTTAACGTTACAATTTTTTTATATATCGAATTCCAAAGAGTGTGCTGGAGATTATAACATTGATACAAACGCTGGGTGAGGTATCATTCTTGTCTTGCTTATGTGAGTACCTAGAACTCTTTGAGCATTGATTATTCCCCGTCCCACACACACCAGGTAATTACAGTCAGGAATCCCTTGAGGGTGGCCCCAAAATGTTGAACCAAAGACCTCATGGGGGAACCACTAAACACTTGACCAACGTCTTGGGGTTGCATGAGGTATCACTTGTTCCTTGATGAAAGAGGACTGGGGGACTTAAAAAGAAGTCTCAATGATACGCATGGACATTTTGCATTTGGTTTGGTTATTCAGGACCGTTGGCTATCAACCTTTTGAATGTGAAAGAATAGATGTAACAGGTGATGATTCCTAAACAACCGTTAGGTAAAACTTTCCAAATGTCTCACATTTAGGAATAGACTAATTTTGTCATTCATGGTTTAGATCATCGGGTGAGGATATTTTTGGCTATGGCTTTCACAGTTTTGAAGTGGTTGGGATAAAGGCTTTAGGAGGCTGTTAGCCATCAATAGTCTTTTGCATTTTTGGCTCATTGATCTCATCAGTGCAGTGAGAAAACTTCTAAACTGGCCAATAGCACCTGTAAATACCCCTATGATTTTATACACAAGGTGTATTTGGATTATCTTTTCTTTTGAATAAAATTATTTTTACTTGTTTTAAAAATAAATAAAAAACTAGTTGGGATAAAGGCTTTGTAAGACTTGAAACAGCATAAGACTTGTGGGCTTTAAGTTATTAGTGCCCACCTTATTTGCATCTTAATAAGTTCCAATAAGTGTTTTTAGTGTTTATTACTGTTATGCAGGTCAACAATCAAGCTGGTTTCACACATGATCATGCTCGTCAAGAATCTGAAACAGATCTGTTGCTGTGTTCTCGAACATATAATGATGAAAGCAGTCTTGGGTTGTCAGGCATTAAATGGGTACTTGAATTTGTTACTGAAGTATTCTATTGATTCTTAATGGCTTTGTGAATAGTAAATTTGATTATTATTATTATCTTTTTTTATTGATGGCTACAGACGGACTCTCGCGGACCCTTTGATCTTGGTCTACCCATCTCTCAGAAGCTTATCAGTGGTGATAGTATTAGCATCGGTAGATTTGTTAGATAGCTCTAGATGAGTTCTAAAATTGCTTCTGTTGGAAGCTGAAATGTTCCCGATGAAGATAAGAAAATAAAGAAAACAATGAAACTAACAAATTTATAAGCTTTAGTTGATGGCTAGATAAATATTGCAGAATATTAATTTGCAAAATTGCATTTTTGAGGCTTTGCAGTATCACTTACTGAAAAATGAAACAATTTTTTTGCAGTGTCTTAGGTTGAATTAGACAAGTAATTTATGCAGCATCTGGAAGAAAATAACAGTACTTGGCTATTATATTGATTTTTGTATGTGTATATACAACTTAATAAATGAATATTTAGGTTACTTATTTGTGATTGGTGATATGTCTATTTGAAAGTATCATTTGTAAATTTTGTTGTATTTCTGGCATCACTCTTAATAAATTTATTTATTATGTTTTTTATGTGGCATTAATTACATATATTGTTACGTAAATTTGTATGATTTTTTTAATAAAATTGGTAATTGTTTTTGCATTCTCCACTTTGTATCCCAATTCACCTTATCAATTACAATTAATCACCCCAAAACACGTGTTACAAGAAATGTCTCACTACTCAAAGTTCTAGTGACATGAAATTTGAGTTGTTTGGTGTTCTCAAAATTTTCTTAAATATAAAAGGTAAGGAATAGTTAATCGTGAAGAGAGACTCTAGATGTGAAATAAATAAAGTGTACGTTCTCATAATTTGAGCCTTTTGAGGTGTTCAGTGTTCAATGGTTTTTTTTTTTTTTTGGGGGGGGGGGGGGGTTGTAAGCGTTCAATGTACTTGGCTACTAGCCTCCGTTTGGATTGCACTGAAAGTGCATTTGCGCTCAATACAATGAGTTTTGTGCATTATTTACGAGACTTACAAGTTATTTAATTCAGTAAATTTTTTTCGAAACTGGGTTTCACGGTACTATTTACACATTAAAAAATTATTTTGCTATAGTGTTTTCAGTAATAAGCGGTATCTAAACAGATTATTGATTGTTTTTTGTATGTATGTATTCATAAATAAAGTGCTTGGGAATGTAATATTTAGGTAATAGTTATTCTAGGAGCACAATCAATTTTATGTCCATTTTCACAACTATCCTATATGCAAATTGTGATTGGTTGTTTGTTATTTTTACATAAATCAATCACTTTTTTTTTTTTTCACTACTCACAAATCACATCAGATTATGTATCAAATTGGAGATGATTGGAAATTGTGTTTCTCAAAAAAATGTGAACAAGATAAGGCAACTCTGAAGATGTTCTCTATAGCATAAACTCATACTAGAGAATGGTATATTGCATTAGATCATTATATATGTACTTACCAACATGGCAACATGACATGTTGCCCCAGGCTTCAGCTTTGCGTGTCCCTGCCTATTTGGTTTTCTTAATTCAGTTAAGAAACTTAAGGCAGGAATGAATCTCATATCTCTCACTATTAATAACAGAGATTATCTTACTATACATGATACACCACCCAAAATGAAGCTAGGAATGAATAATATCATGTCTCCAATACAACCCTCATAAACTTTATCAAGCTAGAACTTTGTGGATACATTTATTTTTAAATTGACTTAAAAAAAAAAAAAGTCCATTCTAAATTCAAGAACTGTGTACAGATTATATATAGTCTTAAGTTTGAAATCACATACACCCTTTGGTGTGTTCAACCAGACAAGCCTTTCTTTGATCTTCAACCATACATAGAGTAACATAAAATGATTTCATATACTCACTCATCGTAGTATGTATCCACGAACTTGCTCTTCATCCACTTGAAGCTGTTGCGAAAGGAAGACTTTAGCTTACCTTCCGTGGTGTACATGTTGTATTGTGCAACCCTTTTCCTCCTCTTGACCTCTGGATTGCCAGAATTGGCAAAGTCGTCTATATTATTGACACTAGGACCATTGAAGCTGTATGACTTGGACCTGTCATCAAAGGCTGATAGGATGTCTGAGTAGGAGTTTGAGTAGTGCCCAGGAAATGATTTGCTCTTCTCCATGACCTATGATGTTACTTAATGAGGAGGCCTTTGCCCCAAGTTCCATTTTAAAGGAAGAGATACTTGGTTTTGGATATCATGCAGGATATTGATACATTAGTGCGGTGTGCATGGGCAATGATAATGGTTTATTTTATCATTAAGTAATTGAATTAATCAAATTCGTTCAGGGTAAGAGATAGTGCTGATTGGATGGGAAAACATGAATTCGACAGATGGTGGCAGACAATAAGCACAGGGTCGGGTGCTCAAATAATGCCGTATGATGCAGCAGAAGTATCAGAATATTCCAGTGCAATTTTCTGATGTGTTACCTTGTCCACAATTTTGTGTTATCTAATTAGCTCCACTAGAAACGTTTCCTGTTATTCTGTTTACACCAAAAAGAATATCATTTGGCTTGATAGTAAGAAACAATTATGATGGAGCAAACGTCGCACAAGTTTAAATCCTACTGAAGTTTGTTGTTGACCTATTTACACCAAGAAGAAAATCATTGGTCTCTTCACTTGATAAAGAAGAGCAATCCTATTATATATATATATATATATATATGGTCATGATGAATGTAGTCTAAGTCATGGTACAACTTGGATACCCAAAAAAAAATCATTATATAAACCTCTGAGTCTGACTTCTCATTATTTTGTAATGAAGTCTAGTAAGCAAGCATTCAAGTGCTTAATAGATTAACTTAGATATGCAAATTATAAACTTTTTGCGACATGATATGAGCAATTAGTTTAGTGTATATCTAAATAAAGGAAGGATATTCAAGCTCCTGAAGACTTGAAATGTATTGGACACACTACCAATGAGGTTTACCAACAAATATTATACTGGCTTTAGTGTTCATCAAAAAAATTATACTGACTTTTGTTGTTAAGAGACACTGCCCCATTAGTTGTTAAGCTTAGTTTAAGGAGAAGAGTCGATCAACCTATTAAATGTAAAGTTGAAGTCTACTCTTAAAAAATTGCAGGATACTATAAATTTTACTTCTTCCTTTGTGAAAAGAGCAATTTGTATTTTCACTGCAAGTTGAGAATAATGTGGAGAGGTTGAAATCTCTAACAAGACTATTGTGGAAATCTATATTATCTTTTGATTTAGAAAATAAAGAAGATAAAACAAAAAAGAAATAAGAAATTTAAAAAATTGGGTTTATTTTTTCAAGTGGAAGTTCAGCGATAAATTATTATAATAAATTACTAATTGTCCAAAACTTAAACATTTAGGAGATGAATTATCATAATATAAATTACTAATTGTTCAAAACAAAACTTAATCGTTTAGGAAATGATGACATATTTGCAGTTGGCATGAGGCTATGCTCATCATGACACGTTACAAGACCAATGGTAACCAGATATGGTGGCAGAAGCTATTCGTGAGAATATGCCACCATTTATTTGATTTGGGTTTCAAATAGTGGTGGGGTATACCAATTTTGGTTCTGGACGTGTCCATGGGAGGTCGGCCTAGTGGTCATCAACCATGATTACATTACAAATTGCCATATTGGTGGTGAGGCCCACACGGCCCAATTGGATTGCGGAATACTCAACCTCGGCAAGTGTAACTCCCACTTGATGAAAAACTACTATTTTACTCCAACGGCCATATTTCCTTTATTTTTGGCACAATGGTATTATATTTTCCCACAATAATTAAACCCAATTTGTGGTGAATTACAGTTAGTTCAATAAGTAAAGTCTTTGATGGTTGAATAAGAAATCCGAAGTTCAATTTCTGCCTCCATCAAAAATTGATTAGTATTTTGGTCTAATGATAAAGAGTTATCATTAAGAACGGACGTCATAAGTTAACTTTCTAAAAAAATGTGACTTATTGATAAATATAGTCATATGATTAAATTTAACTTTAAAGAAAAATAAGGTACAAGTACAACACCTAAGTTTTTGGTTTTTTTTTTTTTTTTAATCTTATTTGCTTAAGAAAAAGAAAAATCTATTATATTAGATGGACTATGACTACACAAGCCATGGCCCTTGCCATAAACTTTTTTTAAGGGACTAATGGTTCTAATTAAAAAAAATTATAAATTTTTTTTAAAGTACTGCTGGCATTAGGAAATACAGATTTTTTATTTTTTATTTTTTTTTATAATATTTATAAATAGTGATATATTAGAGAGAAACAAAGGAGACCCTACTTTATCTCCAGCTTGAGGACTAGAACCCAAGTAGGAAGAAAGAAGATGAGTTCATCCAAATTACAAAAGGCAGCCTATCACGCCATATTGTGAGACAAAAAATTTACATTTCTTAGAACAAAAATGAAATTCCAACAGGACAAAGATTCTAAATCCTCTTTCAGTTCATAGAAGGAAGCAAGGAGCTAAGGGAGAGAGGAATGTATATGTAGCAAAGCTTCAATGCCACCTTTACGAATCTCCTACGAAAATTACATATTGAAGCCTATGTTGGACAGCAAGTTTAATTGCTTGGAATTGCACCTCTAAAATGTCTCTCTCAAATAGAAAGAAGAAAACAATAACCTCTAGCTTTGTACAATATATTATAGATGATAGGAAATGTATACAATGTTGAGTTAATTAAGATGATTGACATCTGAAGAAATCAGCACCATCCTCAACATCATCAGTCCTGATGCTTCCGCTTTGTGCCATAAGTATTCTGTACACTCTCTTTGAACAAACCTCACCTAATCTTCTGTCCCCACCAATCAGTCCTTCCGTTGTCAAGTCCTCGAGGAGAAATTCCTTTTCATGCACCTGTCATTTGATACAATATCCAAATGCAAATTTTAAAATTTTTTTCTTTAAGCAGAGGCAAAAATTTGAAGGTCATCTTCTTGACAACCAACGTATAACACGTTAATTTTGAAATAGGAAGCATCCATTGTCCTAACAGTAACACTCCCTATCTATATAACACTACGGTCTGAGTTGCAAGATGTATATGCCCTCAAGTCTTGGGAATATGGAAAGATAAAAAACAAAACTGACAAACTTTATATTTCTCATTTCTATATTACTACTTTAGCAAATATTATAATTGAATATCCACTCTTTTTTTCCGGTTTCCGAAATCAATTGATGGTGTCAACAATATTTTTTATTTAATCTGCATGGAAAAATTCACAAAGCTATTTGCAAATCCCATCCAGACGAACCAAAATGGGTCCAGATCACTTAAATTTTAAACAGAAAATTGTAAACTGTATATTTATTCCTTAGAAAAAAAATCCTTGACTCACTGTGTCAGTGAATTACAATGACTGCCCTTGATTCCCAAACAATCCTTGAAAGGAACAGCCAAATTGAGGCCTAGAACAAAATTTCGCTCACCAAAAAAGCCAATTGAGAGTATTTCAAAATATGCAATAAATGTGCCACACTGCCACTAGCAAAACTAGCCTCTCAAATATATAATATGATTCAAACAGACAGACATAAATAACTAAGGCATAAACTGTCAGAAAAGCACAAGAAGGGCTCATTTAGAGGTCCCATGGAAACTAAAGTTTATTAAAATAATTCTGCATTTCCTTGAGATCGCTTTTCTGATCATATACAATAAGTTGAGGGGATTGATTAGATTTCTGCCAACAGCATTTAGAAGATTAAAACGTTTTCTCTTTGTAAGTAATGTATTCGTACTAAAATAAATGTTCATATCCAGTGCACAAAGCTCTCACTTTTGTGAGATCTAGGAGAGCTAATTGGTAGGCAGCCTTACCCCCAGTTATTTTTTGGAGAGGCTGATTCCCGAACCTGAACTAGCGACATTTAGCTTTTGGTGGAAGACCCCATTGCACCAAGACCCAACCTCTAAGAAAATGTATTAGTACTATATGTACAAAAAAGCCATTCAATTTCCATGGGCTCACCAGACGCACTGATATTGAACAGTGTAATATAGGCCTAAAGAACGGAATCAACTCAATTGAAGGACTCAGCTTATTTGCTACAAGGTCAATTAAAGATAAAAACATGTTGGTAATGTTTACCGATTTACTTGGATCCATGTAGACACTCAGAAGAGATTTCATGGTGGGGTACTTCTTCCCAATGGCAATAGCAAATCGTGGCTGTACCTTTGGAATTGATACCAAAGCTTTCAACCTGGATGTTTAAAGCAAATTCATTATTTTTGGGAGGATAAGTAAAATAAAGTCAGAAACACAAAAGATGAGCCACATGTATAAATTAAATAAAGACATTAAAGTATACTGATTAGCAAATTAATATAACATAGAAGTACGTTAAACTCCAAATAATAATACTTTTCTTTCCAGAGAAGCTATGTCCTAAACTTGGGTTTAAATTATTGGCTTAGTACACAAAGCAGAATGTTAAACAGTCTTATTCTTTTTGTAAAATTGGGTTACCATATTCTTCTTGCAACTTGATAAGTTTCAATTTACTCTTTCAGATGAAGTGTCACAAGGCCTTATATACAAAAGGATATTACATCTGGTCAAGGCCTTATCAATAGCCAATTCATCAACCCCTTGGAAACAACCTAATCCAACACAAAAAAGCCTACCAACCTCTGTACACAGGACATCCCTCCTCTCTTTCATGTACAACTTAAGCTAAAGTTTCATCCTCATCAACAAAATACCAAAGAAAAGTATAAACTTCCCAGGACTTTATCCCCTTGTTAGAAAATGTTTAGTGAATCCCGAAATAATTTGAAAACTCATTCTCCATAATGCAGTAAAATCTACAGGTAACTGACTCCACCCACCAAAACCAGTCGTTGGGTATGCCCAGGAGCAATCATGAAGCAATATAAAACGAGGTATGCAAATCTTTATATATAAAAACTGACAAGAGGGAGTAAACCTATGCAATATAGCCCATGTAAATCTGTTTTTTCATTTGAGAAAAAACATATATTTGAAAATGTTTTCAATAAGAACTTTCTATGAAAACTAACATTTAATAAAACAATAGGCATACCTCAACTACACGAGAGGCATACAGATCTAAAACCCAAAACTGCCCCCCAAAAATCCAAAATAAGAGTAGAAGACTAAAAGAAATGAGTATGAACTGATTCCAAAAATAAGAGCTAGGGATTATGCCACGGGAGTTCAAGGTCTTTAAACATACAACTTTCTGTCATCCACCACATCTACCACATAAGGCACAAAGACAGCTTTCCAAACCAACACAACTCTTGTACCTTCCAAACCTCCTATTTCAAGCTATAGGGGTAATGTTTCAAACGTGGTGCAATAGGCATATTCTTTTTGAGGTGTTGAACTGTTGCTTCTGCTAGATATTTTTTCAGACACCCACTACAACTACGTAGGTGAAACAAATAATCATTATTTTTATAACATATATATTCAGGAGAAGTCAATGAAGATTACATTTATTCTAAGAAAATTGAACATGTTGCAAAGTAACATTGTAACTTCTTAATGCCAGTTCTTGGATGATGAAAACAAAAGACTTGTAACATTTGATACTGAACCATAAGACAAATTATTTTTTAAAAGAAAAAGGAATTCAGCACAATTAATGAAATATTGCTGGAACATTTGAAATGCTAAGCTAGCATTTGTTGGAATCAATTGATGATTAATACAATTTGGATAAAAAGAAAAAGAGAGAAGAATGCTTACCACAAGCTCTTTTTTATTAAATTCTTGTCAACAGTGTCCTTAGGAATTAGAGATCCATTAGCATTTACAGATAGGCGTGACAACTTCTTTCTGCAGTTTATGAAAGCAAAATATAGATTCAGAATATTGACCAGCTAAATATAAACATGCCTGAGAGAGAGAGAATACACTATAATAAATTTGAATAGAATGGGATATAGATGTAAACCATTATATGGAGCTAGTGAATCTAGAAACTTATCAATAAAAGAGTCATGTATAATTATTAATCCATCACTTTATAAACTAAGTCTCTCAAAAGAAAAATTCTAATAAATCATCCAAAATTATTGTAATTTAATAATCTTGTTTGATACTTATATCTCAGGTGGTGGCCATAGCAATAAATTGAATTAAGCATGTATTCTTTTCAATGCATACTGAGAGACACAATAAGGTTCCAATCTCCACACAAAGGTACATACAGGCACTAAGTACCTAAATTGGCAGGATGCCAGGCTGGAGGTCAAACCAACAACATGTTCAGCTAGTTCAGCTTCATCAATGCATTGCCTGGAATGCACTTTCATGAAATGAGTCACTAATTTTGCCAGCACCTGTATGAAAAAATTTTGATAGCAAAAATAAATGAATACCAAAAACTGAAAAGACCAATGAAACATAGAAAGTAGATTTTTATCATATTCCTGTAAAACTTGGGGTAGTAGTTCAACCTCCTCAACAGGTGGACGTCTCCAACCATTATCATTTGATGGGTTCTTGTACTGTTCCTGTTCCCTGACATAGTGCCAAGACGAATGTTTCAGTTAGTATTAAACATCCCATAAATAAATAATAAAATATTAAAACATTATCAAGCACAAATCCAGGGGGAAAAATCCCCAATATTGAACCAAAAGACAGAGAATGGAATTTTGTAGGATTATAAATCTCTAGGTCCATCACAGTTCAGGAATCAATATTAATTGCACTATCCTTAATTGAAAACATATGTCCAAGATAAGACACAACCTAGGCACAGCTAAACCATAATATATTTTAAGTATAACCTGGTCTTATTAGCATGTGAAAAGAAAAAAGTGGAAAATATTAAATTAAAAAAAAAATGTTGAAGCTATGCCTCATTGTATTCCCAATTCCAAGGAAAATGGACATTGGATATATATATATATAAGTAAAATTGCATTAAAATAAAAATTGCAAAAGGGGCACAACACTACTGCAGGGGAAGTATGCAAGGAAGAGCCAATAAGAAAAGAAATTGTTATCCAAAAAGGACATAGAATAAAAGATATCATACATTTCAATCAGAACTTAATAAGTGACATTCTAAGCATTAATGAAGACAGAAAATTCATAGTAACAAAGAAATGGGTGAGAGAAAGTAAACAACTTTTGCTTCATTCATATGATTTTCCAGACAATGAAAACAACACTCACAGAACTAGTTGAATACTTTCAATTTCTTAACCTTACTGTGCAAAACCACTGATCTGTTGTATCTATTACACACTACAATTAAAGACATCTTTGCAACCATGTACTTGCATTAATTCACAAGATTGCCTCATATACTACCAAGCAAAATGTAATAATTATTCTTATTTATTCCAAAATTTTTGTCAAATCAAAATATTCTTTCAAAGCTTCTTTGTAAAAATTGTAATAAACTTTATTATTTAATAAACCAAATTTGTCAAAATCATAATAAATTTGTTAATAAACCAGATAAAGAGTGAGCTTGATAATCCTTTACTGATTTGTTTGGCAAGATAATGTACCAATACTAAGATTCATTATGCTTTAAGGGTCAAACTCAGATTAACCTGGTATTAAACTAGATTTTTTTCTTTTTCTTGACTGGTAGCACACACACACACACTCCAGTTTGCTCTTACAAGAGGAGGATTTGAACTAAATCTCATTGGCTAAAACTGGTTACTTTTACATCCCTTAACAATTTCCCGTGGCCTTCAATTTTGTCATACAACTATTGGATAAAACGTTCTCCATCATGCACATACCAATGCGATATACGCAGAGCTGAATTATGGGGGGTATATATATATATATATACATATATACCTCTTGTGTAATGCAGCCTGGGGCTTTCCCATAATCATATGAAAGCATAAATCATGTAAGAACTATTCTTTCTATAAGTAATGTAAGGACTATTGCAATACCTCATCTTTAAAATAAATAAATAAAATGATAAACACTCTAGGTCAAGAAGATGAAAATTCCCTTGACTCAAATACTTATCATATTCTTGAAGAGAAAAGAACAAAGGAAAGAAATGCTATATGGGAGTAGAATTCGGTCTCACCTTTTATTAATATATGCCATTAACCTATTGGTGAGGTAACAAATTGTGAAAGATGGGTAACAACTTTGAACACTGGAAACATGATCCAAAAGAGATTCATTGCTAACAAGATTACAGAATTCTTTGGCCTCATATACAAGCAATACATAAGGAATCTGTACTCCATTAGAAGAATGCTGCAATAGATTAACAAAGTTAACTTATGTCAAAAAATAGCCATAGCAACTACATGCAGGCCATAGGTGCATTGTAAAAAATATTCTCTCTACATTATAAGGGCATACAGATATGAACTCTGATTGGCAAGTTATTTAATATTCTGTTATATTTTTACTCAGAACTGTCTGGAAAGAAAACAGATAAACAGTATATCTAGGGATAATTACAATTTGCCCACCTGTGGTTTGACCCGATTTCTATGTGCCTACCTGTGGTTCAAAGTTTGACACTTTGCCCACCTGTGCTTGTCACCGTTACCCAGCCGTAACCCACCTCTCCACTCTCCGTTACTCTAACACCAAATAAGCAAAAAACTCACTCCCACTCAGATCAAAACTAGTTATCACTCCTAGAACTCACTCTCCCTCCCAAAACTCTCAAAACTTTCTCACTCCTACAACAAGCATCGTTTGAAACTCTCAATTTCAGATCCAAGCCGAGGAAGCAAGTTGCTAACAGTTGCTCCTCCTCTGTTCAGCAATGGGCTTCGATTCGCAAACTTTCCAATGGAACTGGGTTTTGATCGTGGGTGGGTTTTGATCGTGCATGCGCTTGGGTGCCACCGTGGGTTATTGAACTTGGGTTTTGAGCTTGCATGGTCCTCTGTTCAGCATCAGCAAGTAGATCAAAACCCTCTTTAGTTTTTAATTTTTGAAACCTAGGGTTTGAAATTGGGTTTTTTAATGCTTTTTTGGGTTTTTTATTCTTTCTTTGAATTTGAGTTTCTTAAACTATTCTTGATTCCATGTTTCTTCGAATTGATTCCATGTTTCTTGATTCCATGTTTCTTCGAATTTGGAAGAAAGAATTCTAAATAAAACCCACTTTGGAAGAAGAAATTTTAAAACCCAATTTAGAACCCTAGATTTCAAAGATTAAAAAAGCAAAAAGGGTTTTGATCTACTTGCAATGGCTGAACAGAGAAGCAATAATCTTGATCTTCCTCGGCTCGGCTCGGTTCGCATGCATGATCAAATCCCAATAACCTCAAGTGCAGCAAAGCACATTGCACAATGGGAGTAAGTGAGTCTTGTTGCCACAGCTGAACAGAGGAGCTGTCTTCCTCGGCTCGGTTTGCATGCACAATGGGAGTGAGTGAGTGACTGATTTTTGGGAGTGATAGTGTGTGATTTTTGGTGAGCAAGCCGAATGGAGTTTTGGGAGTGAGAGTGAGTTTTGAGAGTGTTTGATCTGAGTGGGAGTGAGTTTTTTGCTTATTTTTGTGTTAGAGTAACGGAGAGTGGAGAGGTGGGTTACGGCTGGGTAACGGTGACAAGCACAGGTGGGCAAAGTGTCAAATTTTGAACCACAGGTAGGCACATAGAAATCGAGTCAAACCACAGGTGGGCAAATTGTAATTATCCCGTATATCTATTCAAAATAACCTTTATGCCAACTCTTCTTACACTAGCAGCAAAAAGATATCAACAGATATATAAAGAAAAGCAAGAGGCAGCTCTAGGTAATAGAAACATAGACAATTCCAGAAGTTAATTTTATGAGCACCAAAGAACAGTGAGCAAGACATAAAACAAATAAATCCAGCTATATTTTCATGTAGAGAAAGCTTGTTTATTATGTGCTATGTAGGCATATTAAACTCCTAAAGTAGAGCAATTAGCAGGGGACATGCTTGCTACGGTTTCAAATCTATCCTGTAGTTCAAGATCCCCATCTAAGCTTGCCTTTTGCCATCAACCACTACAACCCTGATATAATATATTGTAAAAGTAAAGGACGAGGACAAAGAAATAAGGAGATATACACAATTATATCAGATCCAACTGTTTACAAGATATTAAATGGCCCCAAATCAATGCTAAGGGAAAACAGGTTGAGGGGTAAAATCTCTCAAAGCCCTTTATAAACATAGGTAGGAGCAACAATTGCAGAATTTCTTAAACGCCTTCATCATGTATAATAATTAAGCCAGTTGTCAATACATATATCAGAATTATGGTAAGTAAGAACAACAGAATCTGAAGCTTGCAAGAGAAACAATGTTTAGTTAGTCAGAAACATTTGTTGGTGAGACTATTCCCTATCTTCCTTCCCTCCTCAGGAATCAGTATCTGTAGCAATCGGGTGAGTCTAATGGGTGGATAAACAACACTTGCCCCAAAAGCTTGTGCTAAGAGAAAATGATTTAATCACTTAACCATTATTCTATTTTTAGTAATCCCATTCACATGTGGGCTCAAACTCCCTCTCAATAGGTTGGGACCAACATGGAATGTTTAACTTTTAAATGAAATTGGATGGAGACATCAGACAAGGTTTGAATTTAGGACCACCTATTTTGATATTACCACTTGTCCTAAAAACTTAAAATTTGGGATCAATGGTAATTTATCAGCTGGGAATGATTTCAAGTGAAACATAGTAACTCCACTTAACTACTTCTTCATTGATTTCTTTTTTTTTCTTTTTTTTTTGATAAGAAAGTCAAATATCAATGAAGATTGACATTTGAACACTAAAATTAAAGCCAACAATTGCCTTGAAAATTATGTCCAAAAATAAAACACCACATCCCCATCCTTCACTAAGTTCAGGTAATGTTTTCTAGTTAATAATTCCAAACACCATATTGATGTTCAATAAGCAAAATGTTCATGCCCTTATTATTGATTTTTTTTTTTTTAAGTAAAAAATTATGTATATTCAAAAAACTACTAAATGCAAAGTAGCACAAAACATATCAAAAAGTACAAAAAAAAAAAAGAGAGAAAAGAAAAAACATAAAAGAAGCACTAATTACAAAGAAAGAGAGAGCTAAGGAACAAAAGGAGAGAATCACTAGATGTGAGTCCCCAAGCCCTAGACCAATAAAAAAGGGAGCCAAAAAAGAGAGCAAGCAGCTAGTCATTTGATCTATCCAAGTCCACCGATTGCATTCCCTCCAAATACACCACAATAAATACAATGAAACTAAATTCCAAATGTGAGATGAATGCTTCTCCAACCAATTCCACCAACTAAATAGAAAATCAATCACCAAACGTGAGGAAACCCACGAAATCCCAAAAGTTCTAAAGACAAAGTTCCACAACCGATAAGCCTTTCCACAGTGTCACAACAAATGATCCATTGTCTCCCATAACGACGACACATAATGCACCCGTCAACGAAATCAAAGCTCCTAACCCACAAGTTATCTCCCATGAGAATCCTATCCCATGCAACTGTCCAAACAAAGAAAGAGACACGTAGCGGTGCCTTAACCTTCCAAAACAATGGAGGAAGAACCATGTAACTTATGATAAAACGAACGGATATTAAAATCCCCATTCTTTGTTAACTTCCATCTCATACGATCACCATCCATCACTGAAGGTAAATTGGATGCCAAGAATCGAAAGAAATCATCCACCACATCCGCCTACCATCATTAGGACCCCGAATGAAACAAACATCCCAAGTTCTCCTATCGGGCTCCTTGGCATATCAAAGATGAGTCTACAACAGCCGCCCTGTTAGCAGCAAAATTGTACAAGACCAGAAAAGCCAAATGGAGAGGAAGATTCCCACACCATTGATCTGTCCAAAATTTCACTATATTCCCCACCCCAACCTTAAATTTGATGTTTTTGCTAAAAAATTCCCAACCCATCCAAAAACTTTTCCACAAACCACACTACTATTGAATATTTGAATATATCTCTCACTATTCATTCTCTTTTTTTAAGACCCTAAAACCAAATTCTCAATTACAAACCCAGGAGTATGAGATAACACATTATTAACTTCGCAATAATAACAAGACAAACTAGATAATGACAACATTCTATGTGTGGAAGGTTTTGTGGGATCCAATAAATTGACCCTTCACAACTATCATGTAAGACGGGACAATTTCCCGAATCCATGCCAATTCTAGATGTGGGTTCCAAGTAGCCTAGTTGATTGGCACTGTACTAGAAACCTAGGACCAAATCCTGCTCAAACAGTCACACCAAGGACTGGCAGTGGGAATGGGTAGCGTGTTTAAAGGAGAGGGAAGGCTACCACCTATTGTACAGTATAAGCATTAGAACAAAAAAGTAAAAAGAATAAAGCCTNTTTATATATATATATATACATTGTATTCTTTGAACGTGCACAGGCAGTAACTATAAATCCTCACAGTTGTACAGCTGTTCAAATCAGACTTTAACACCCAAAATTGGAATCTTAAATTCATCAATCAAGGCTATTTTAAAGCTCGTATATTTTTTCTTGAAATATTTCTAGGCTTTATATTATATATTTTTCTCAAATTGATTAATTCTAATTCATGCTATTCCATTGACTACCGTAGATTTTTCTATCAACAATTAACGTGGAGCTAATTCTTTAAGGAAAGAAAAGTGTAGCATGAAATAAACTTAACGCTATTCTATTCTCTAGCCTTAATGTGGAGCTAATTTTTATCAATGCTTAACACTATTCTATTGTCTAGCCTTTTCCTTTCAAGGAAAGAAAAGTGTCTAGTAATTTCTTTCGTTAATTCTTTAACTCCTTGACGCATAGGTGTCTTTTGAGGTAGCGTAGCATGAAATAAACTTAAATTCTGTTTGAAAATAATGAGATGAAAATAACTCATCTGACCTGAAGACCCAAGAATTGGTCACGCTGTTGTGATTCGTCCAGGTTGCTTCTAGAAATTTGGAGATGAAAATTCTATATTTCCTTCCAAAGGTCATCTAGTGCTCCTTTTGACGGTGCACTTGCTACTTACAACAACCAAGGAGATGGCCTGCAGTCACTCGATCTTAAGATGCTTTCGGGTGATCTCATTGTCGTCAATTGGTTTCAGCAAATATTGCAACTATGGTCATGCTTTGGGTTTGCCTTGCATCGAAGACATTATTGGTCACCGCTTTTTTTTGACTTCAGCCACTGTCGCTTGGAATGGTAGTTTTCCTAGATCTTTCTCGGATCCTTCATAATCTGTATTTCTTGATTTCTTCCCACATAAGGGAAGAATGACAATCCCCTGAAAGAGACAGTGATGAAAGGGGTTTCATGGAAGAGCTCTTGCAAATTTTTGACTAAGCGACCCTTTTGTTGCAGGAAGAGCTAGATGACTAATCTCCCCACAGACGGCACCAAACTGATGATGCCAAATCGTCAGTTGGGTCACTTGTCCAATCCGAAGCTTTAGACGATCTTGTAGGACCTGCAAGATAAAGAGAGATAGATCGAAGAGACCAACGGGTTGTGCCCGATGGGGGAGCCTCTGATGCTTAAGTTAGTATCACCCCATATTTCTCATATTTAGATAGTGTTTTGTTGTAGCTTTTGACCTACCTCCATAAGTGAGATGAAATGTCCCTTTTATAGGTGATTTGGATAGCTGTTATACATAATTGGAGGTGATTATTACCCATATGTAACAGTCATCGTATTGATAGGCGTTTAAGACTGATGAGTAACGGTCGCCATTAATGTGTTGAATGTGCTTAAACGGTTACATCTTTTGGTATACTAATGATGCAAGGTTGTCCATATTAATGGACGACCTTAATGATTTTTAGGACTCATTACCATATATCCATTTTTCTACAAATATTTACCAAAAGTGATATGACAACATAATTGGTGTCACACCGACAATTTAAAAAGTGGTTTATTATTATTATTATTATTATTATTATTATTATTATTATTATTTTATGTTTAAAATTTGATACATTGATTTAGGAACATAAAAGTTGATGCATGGAGCTTTCTTGCATGAGATATGTTTTTTTTTTTTTTTGGTTTTTTTATACATAGGAAGACTAAAGGTGTGTGGATTTATTATCTTGCATGCGAACATGGGAAAAGGCAACTCTACAAAAGTCAAGAAGGAACGACAAAATACCATAAACAACCGAAGTCACAGACAATGAAGGTGGAGATTGCTCATTCAAGACCTGTATCATTGTAAGGGAATCACCCTCCATAACAAATATTTCCTGAATGCCCATATCTTTAGCAAACTGGAAACCTACTCCAAAGGCCTTTGCTTCCACTTCAATAGCTCCCAAGCGTGCGTTAAGATTCTTACTAAGGGCTGCTATCAGATTGCCTCTCATTTCGAATACACGACTTATAGAAAGTAAATTATAGAAAGTATAAACCATGAAAGTAAAGTGGACACTTTCTATAATTTACTTTCATGGTTTATATTTTTGTTGCAAGTTCTTGTATGCGTTATAAGACTAATAGGGAGTACTTTTTAAACTTAATCATAAATGTGATAAAATAAAATTTTAAGTTTAGTATTAAAAAAAAAAAATTAAAACTAATGCGTCCAATTTGGTGGGACGGTGGAGGTTTGGAATTTTTTCAACATGCAACCATAAATATTGTCCGAAGTGAACTAACTTAAAAATAATATGGAAGACAGTTTTCACGCAAAATCTTATATTGTGTAGGAAAAAGGAAATTTCTATAAAATTTAGTACAAAATTAAATCATAAATAAATAATTTTGAAACTTATAAGAACTTTAAATTAAATTTTGATGGATTATAAAATAATTGAGTTTAAAACTTATGTCGTATAATAAAAATAAAATTGCATGCATCTCTATTTGGTGTTGATAATAATCCGTTCAAGTTTGCTAGTGTGTCTAAAGGTAAATGTTTAAATCCTAACTTTATATTAATTGTATGTGTTCTAGTATCTAGTGTGTGAGTTTATTCAATATTTCTTGTGGCATTTTTTCTTTTTCTTTTTTTTTTTTTTTTTCACAACAAAAATTCTATAGAGATTCACATTTGATGCACTATAACACAAATAATATCTCGCATTTGTGAGTACACAGCAAGGTCAAATTGTAAGAACTATCACTTCAATTGGAAAACTTGGTATGAAATTAAGGAGCAACAAAAGCAATGACTTAACAATAAAACTTAAACAGAATCTAAGAGAAATAACTAGAAAAATATATAATTTTATTCATCCAAATTAATCGATCCCCTAAACAACACCAAATAATTCTATTAGGGGTTTGACAATATTACACTTGCTCAATTTGCAGTAAACCTATACGAGAACTTAAACCACCCTATATCAGTCAGTCTCATTATTTCTTTGAAAGGTTCATCGATTTGCATGAACTCTTGCCGTCTAAATGAAAGTGGATCAGCAGGCTTTTTAAATCCATAGTCGATTTTACACTGTTGTGGGATATTCTCGAACAAAAGATTAGGTACCAATTCGAAAGCTTGTTCAATAACTTGGTTACGTTTTAGGCGTTGGAATTCAAAATATAGCATCTTATTGTGTGTTCCTCCTAAAAGTTCAAACTCCATTGGGAAGTTCCACATTAAGATATTGCTTTCATAATTGTCTCTCGTAGAGAATTTTGTTTTAGTATAGTCATATGGTGCAGAATGAGTGTCGGATATTCCCACCCTCACGGAAATTCCCTCATCACACAATTTCTTAGAGAGATCGAAATAACTATTGGAATACTCCAATGAGATAATATTGAGTTGTATCTTCATTTCGTTTGGTGAATAATATTTGAGGGCTTCAAAAGCTAGCTTAAAACGTATATACCATATATAAAGAGTTGAACAAGTACAATATTGCATTGCTTTTACTAGAATATTAAAAATATTTGTTGTTGGGAAATTTATGAGCATTCAAAGGTATATCATGCTTTGCTATAATTATGTATTGTGCAATGGCATGATTTGGTGGGATTAATTACAACGCAGCAATAATGTCATTGCACATGTATTAGCAAGAAAAGCTAAGTTAGAGGATATTCCACTTGATGTTTTATTTGTTGTTCTTTGAGACGTTCATTGATTATTATTCATCAATAAAGGCTTTCTGGCACGTTTCAAAAAAAAAATTACAAAATAAAAAGAAAAAAGATTTATTTTTAATTACTTTTAAGGAATATTATTAGTTTACATTGTACTATCAATGTAAAAAATAAAAAATAAAAAATAAAAACAATCTGTTTCTTCATTTTTTTTTAATTCGATTTCAATCTCTATTCCAATCTTAAAGAAATAAACCAAATCGACTAGACTGAACCAAGCTGAATAAGTTAATAAATATATTTCAATTATTTATGTATATATTTTATAAAACTTCCTAAATAATCTTAATGGTCTAATTGGATAGAGGGAGAGTAGAGAGGAGTAGCGTGAAAGTCATCAGAAATTGCAACTAATTTTTGGCCACTTGCTCAAAACCGTCAAGGAGTAAATGAAAATGCATGGTCTCACATTGTAGAAGATGTGAAAATGCATGGTCTCACATTGAAAAGATTATAAACATTTTGTGGGTTTAAATATCAAGATGTTGGACTTTGGGTATTGCCTCAAGGGAGGGCCTACTAAGGGAGGCTCTCTCACACACACCCAGGTTAAGTTGGGTTGGGCTTGGATGTGTGTGGTTAATTAAATTATAATTTGTATTATGTTTGCTGTTTTGCTTACAAAATTACAATTATTATATTTATTGTTAGAAATACTAAATGCAATAGTATTGTATTTCATAGTGAAAAAATATACATTAGTGCCTTTATATAGAAGGCATATTAGTGCAGTACAAGAATGTGTGTTATACAAGTAATCTAGTTGAGCCTAAAGCCCACAATACTATACACGTTAACAGCCCCCCTTAAACTCAAAGTGGGTGTGAGACCAATTTAAGGTTGTTAACCAAAGTACGAAGGCGTTCCTTAAGATGTGACTTGGTGAAGATATCTGCAAGTTGATCTTTAGAGGAGACTGAGATCAGCTTGAGAGCACCATGGACAAGATGATAACGAATAAAATGACAATTAATCTTGATGTGTTTAGTCCGTTTATGGAAGAAATTATTGTAAGTAATATGAATGGCACTCTTGTTGTCATAATAAAGAGGAGTAGCAGAGGATGTAGACACACCTAAGTGTTTGAGAAGCCATTGTAGCTAAAGGAGCTCAAACGTGGTATCAACAAGGGCACGATATTCTGCTTCAGTGCTGGAGCGGGCCACATGAGTTTGTTTCTTGCTTTGCTAAGAAATCAGAGAAGAACCAAGAAGAAAACAATAACCAGTGGTGGACCTACGATCAGTAGGATCTCCTACCCAATCAACATCATAAAATACAAGGAGAATAAGAGGAGACTGAGCAGAGTAGAAAAGACCATGGAAAAGAGTGCCTTTTAGGTATCGAAAAATGCGCAGAATAGCAGCATAGTGAGTCGATCGTGGAGCAGACAGATACTGGCTCACCTGGTGAATAGCATAGAAAATGTCTGGACAAGTGACAGTGAGATAAACTAGGCTGCCAACCAAGCTTCCGTAAAGAGAGGGATTAGACAATGGTTTCCCTCCTGAGGGAGTCAAATGCGCATTAAGCTCAACTGGAGTGTCAACAGTCTTGCTATCAGTGAGTCCAGCTCGAGACAAGAGTTCAGAGGCATACTTGGCTTGAGTAATATAAAGTCCATCGGTAGAATGAGTGATTTCAAGACCCAAGAAGTAGCTGAGATGTCCAAGATCTTTCATCTCAAATTGCTGACTAAGAAAAGCCTTGAGTTCTTGAATGCCACTGAGGTCATCATCAGTTATGATCATATCATCCACATATAGGAGAAGTAAAATAGTGCATTTGTCAGTGCGACGAAAAAATAAGGCAGAATCATAATGACTGGTCATGTAACCCAAGCGAGAGATGGTAGAACTGAATTTGGCAAACTAAGCTCGTGGAGCTTGTTTAAGGCCATAAAGTGCATGTCGAAGGTAACAAACCTTGTTTGAGTCAATAGAGAGACCAAGACGAGGTTGCATATACACTTCTTCACTTAAATCCCCATTAAGGAATACATTTTTGACATCCATCTGAAAAATGTCTCATTTACTAGCAGCAGCAACAGCTAAGAGGGCATGAACAGATGAGATATGGAGCAAAGGTTTCTTCATAATCAATCCCATACTCTTGTGTAAAACATTTTGCAATAAAATGAGTTTTGTAGCGCTCAATTGACCCATCAGAGCGAGTCTTAATCTTGTAGATCCACTTACAACCAACCACAAATTTCCTAGGGGGAGGGGGGAATGTTACCAAATCCCAAGTATGGTTTTTAGATAATGCATCAAGTTTCTCTTTTATTGCAATCTGCCATAAAGGGTCAGTGGAAGCCTCATGATAGGTGTGAGGCTCGTGCAGTGTAGCAAGGGCAGTGTAACAATGATAGTCAAGTAAATGTGCAATAATAGATGTTACCCGAGTTGAATGACAAGGTGGAATGTCTTGTGCAAGATCTTTAGGCTGAGCAGGAGCAGGTGACCCAAGCTCAAGGTTGGGGTTGGGTAGCTCATCTTTAACCTGTTCATCTTCCATTTTTTCATTAAAGAGTGAACTAGGAAAGGGATCAGTGATATCTGGTGGTTGGACAGAGAAGTCTACAGGAGAATTAGGAGCAACTACTGGAGGATCAGGAGCAGCAACAGAAGGAATATGTGCCTCATTTGGAAAAAGTTCTAAGACAGAGGAGGAAGACAAGGAGGCACGGAAGTGAGAGAGTTTTACAAAGAGGCAATGTTCCCAAAAGACAACATTGCGGGAGACACAAAGACAATGAGAGATAGGATCATAACACCGATACCCCTTTTGAGTTTCGTCATAGCCAAGAAAACAACAAAGCCTTGACCGAGGCTCAAGTTTGTTATGCTTATGTGGCTGAAGAAAAACGAAACAAGCATAATCGAAGGAGTTAAGGTGGTGATAGTCTGGAGGTGACCCAAAAAGGCGCTCATATGGAGTTTGATTTTGGATAACAGGAATCGGAATGTGATTAATAGTATGAACAGCAGCTTCACCCCAAAAAGGAGCAGGAACTTTGGCGGAGAGAAGGAGAGCACGAATAGTGTCAAGAATATGACGAAGTTTTCTTTCAGCTCTACCATTTTGCTGAGAGGTATCTAAACAAGTTAGTTAATGAACAGTGCCATAGGAATGCAAAACAGCTTGGAAAGCATATTGAGTGTATTCAAGAGCATTATCAGATCGAAAATTTTGATGCGTCTGGAAAACTGAGTTTCAACCATTTTTGCAAAATTAGAATATACTTCAAATAATTCAGAACGATGTTTCATATTAAAAATCCAGCTATAGCGAGTGTAATCATCAACAAAGACAATAAAATATCGAGACCCACCAATACTAGAGACAGAGGAAGGCCCCCAAACATCAGAATGAATAAGGTCAAAGATATCAGTGGATATGGATTCACTAATATTGAAAGGCAAAGCTGGTTGTTTTCCTAACTAACATGAAACACAATCAAAATTTTCTGTAGACACCGAACCTAACAAACCTCTAGAAGCGAATGGTTGTTTTCCTAACTGACATGCGTGACCAAGTCAAGCATGCCAAAGTGCAAGGGAAGGAATTAAAGAAACTGTAGTAGCTGCAGCAATAGAAACAGGAGCAATAAGTGGAAGACGAAGGCTATCTACGGGAAACATACGCCCAACTCTGGGACCGGTCCCAAGCTCTTGTCTTGTCTTGTCCTCAGATCTTACACAATACACCCAGAATAATCAAATATAATGTGATAACTCAACTCAGCTAATTGTCCCACAGAAAATAAATTGTAAGAATCGTCAGGAACATTAAAGACCCCAGGAATCGAGAGGTCGAAAAAAAACCTATATTATGGTCAGACATTGTGAAACCATTTGCTGTGCGAATATTAAAAGGGTGTGGTGCAGGTTTGAGTTCAGAAAATAAGGATGAGTGAGGTGTCATATGATTCTAATAAGCGGAATCCATAAGCCAAGAGGAAGGAGACATACCAGATAAAGCTGAGAGAGAAGAGGAATATGATGCATTACCAACTATACGAATGCCATTAGCGATGATAGTTTTAAGGTCATCTGTGGACATGGTGAAAGTGCATCCTGAAGATTTAGACTGTGCAGAGACGGGAGTCATTGGTTGGACACTCTTAGTGTTAGTAATAGTAGCAGCAGAAATTGAAATAGCTAATTTGTTGCAACGATAGCAAGTATCAATATTGTGGCCAAAATGTTTGCAAAAGTTGCAAAAATGTTTGCGGGATTGTCAGCTATAATTATTGCAACAAGAAGAAGACCTGTCCTTATACTTCATTTAGAAGCAAAATATGCAAAAACAGACTGCAAAAATAAAATTTACGCGAAAAACTGGGTAAGGAGCACTTGGACTACAAAAAAGTTAACTCTGAAAAAGTCAACGGTCAAAATCAAAGTCAAAGTCAACAATCAACGGTGCGGTTAGCTAACTAGGATGACATCAGCAAGATGACGTTTGCTGACGTAAGCGGCTGACTGTGATGACGCAGTTGACTATGATGACATAAGCAATGACGTAGAGTGATGACGTTATTTAGGGTTGATGTTGCAGTGATAACGTCACCTAGGGCTGACGTCAGCAGGTGCAGATCTGGCGCATGGCAGCGCGTGTAGGCGCGTAAAGAAGACAGACGGTGCGTGGCGGCACATGGAACGCATGATCTTGGGTGCAGATTCTTTGGGCGGCGCGTAAAGGCATGTAGGACCTCCAATGGTGGTCAAGTTTTCACTGAATGGTAGATCGGTGGTGGACAATCTTAATGATGCCTACAAAACACAATCGGAAGAAAGATCACGACGACGACAGTATGGCAGTGGTCTCGAGACTCTGAACGACAGTGGCTGCAAGTCCACACACCTCCATATACAGTAAAGATGTAGCCCTTAATGGATTCCTTCATGAATGTAGGCCGACAAGACTAAACTTTCATGTTAAATATATTATTAGTAACATGATGTGTTATACCATGTTGTATATGCTAGAGTGGATGCAGAAGAGGAAGCATAGAATAGGACACCGAGAACACGAAAATTACGTGGTTCAGCTTTGTCAGCCTACATCCACAGAGGAAGCCTTTAAGGGCTACATCTTTACTGTATAAGAGTATAGTACAATAACCTGTGTTACAATGAACCTTAACATGAGTATATATAGGCGATTAAACCCTAGACTACTAGTACAAGCAGGAATGGGCTTGGGCCTATTACATTGGGCTAATATGTCTAATATATCTCTAACATCCTCCCTCAAACTCAAGGCGAAAGCTTGATGAAGGTTTAAGGTTGGATAAACATGAGAAAATCACTTGAAGATGCCTTAAAAGTATACCTTTGAAGAAACCACAATGAAGAATGTGCCAATTGACCAATTTTGGAGTTTCAAATGAAGAAATGGAGTCCAAAATTGGAATCTACGCGAAAAACTGAGCAAGATAAGCCCTTTCAGAAAATTTTGACTTTTGGTCAAAAGTCATCTCAAAAAGTCAAAGTCAACAGGTCCGGGGTCAAAGTCAACAGATCGGGCAGCAAAGCCGCTAATGTCATCCTATGACCTGTCGCTGACGTGGACTAGGGTTGATGTGGACATACTTGCGTGGCTGTTGACGTGAAGTAATGACGTCATCAGATGAGGTCAGAATGACATCAGCAGCAGTTTGTTGCACGTGGCAGGAGCGTGCGATTTTCACCGGTGCGTGGAGATGAAGCCAGAGGCTAGGGAGGCGCATGTAAGATCAGATTATAGCCGGAATCTTAGGTTCTGTAGATTGGTGGACGAGGAGGCTATCAGGGCGGTGCGTGTACCAAGAAGACAATCTGGAAGTCAAGAATCTAAGGCGACGCGTGGAGATTTTTTGGAGACAACTGTGGCGCATGGAGCGAGTGATCTTGGGCATAGATTATTTGGACAGCGCGTGGGACCTTCGATGGTGGTCAAGTTTTCACTGAATGGTAGATCGGCAGTGGATGATCTTAGTGATGCTTGCAAAAACACAATCGAAAGAAGGATCACGGTGGCAACGGTATGGCAATGGTCTCAAGACTTTGAACGACAGTGGCTGTAGGTCCGAACTAGAGACGATGACTGAGATGCGTTAAAGGTTTAATGGTGAATGGCTACAACAGCAGTTGTAACAGCGGAAGCAATTGCAAGTCTGGAATAACACTAATAGAGACAAGACTGCAATGAAAAATTTAGAGCGATAGCTCTGATACCATGTTAGAAATGCTGAATGCAATAGTATTGTATTTCATAGTGAAAGAATATACATGAGTGTCTTTATATATGAGGCATATTAGTGCAATACAAGTAAGAGTGTAGTATAAGAATATGTGCTATACAAGTAATCTAGTTGGGCCTAAAGCCCACAACACTATACACGTTAACATTTATAATTATTTGCATTATAGCCCACAGATTGAACCCATGATTATAACTTGTAGGTATAACAGAGGTAACCCTTTTGGCCCTTTCTCGCTCTTTGTCTTTTCGATATTTAAGATCGAAGAGTTTGCTTTTTATTCAATTTAAATATTTTAAATTATATATTTTTAATTTGCTTGATTGATAGGAGTCATAGGACATTATGCTGGTCTTGCACTACCCACAGCACTGCA
>NW_027070011.1:387794-393616 GCF_002906115.3 Quercus suber | reverse complement strand
TTCTCGATATTTATTGTCTTTGTTGATGGATTACCACTCGCTATAGGCTGGATTTTTAATTGGACATCGTGTTCTGAAGTTTTTGTAAGTATATTTTATGTTCTTGCAAAATGGTTGAAACTCAGTTTTCCAGACGCATCAAAATTTTCGAGCTCTGATAATGCTCTTGAATACACTCATATGCTTTCCAAGCTGTTTTGCATTCCTATGGCACTGTTCATTAACTAACTTGTTTAGATACCTCTCAGCAAAATGGTAGAGCTGAAAGAAAACTTCGTCATATTCTTGACACTATTCGTGCTCTCCTTCTCTCCGCGCAAAGTCCTGCTCTCTTTTTGGGGTGAAGCTGCTGTTCATACTATTAATCACATTCCGATTCCTGTTATCCAAAATCAAACTCCATATGAGCGCCTTTTTGGGTCACCTCAGACTATCACCACCTTAACTCCTTCGATTATGCTTGTTTCGTTTTTCTTCAGCCACATAAGCATAACAACTTGAGCCTCGGTCAAGGCTTTGTTGTTTTCTTGGCTATGACGAAACTCAAAAGGGGTATCGGTGTTATGATCCTATCTCTCATTGTCTTTGTGTCTCCCGCAATGTTGTCTTTGGGACATTGCCTCTTTGTAAAACTCTCTCACTTCCGTGCCTCCTTGTCTTCTCCTCTGTCTTAGAACTTTTTCCAAATGAGGCACATATTCTTCTGTTGCTGCTCCTGATCCTCCAGTAGTTGCTCCTAATTCTCCTGTAGACTTCTCTGTCCAACCACCAGATATCACTGATCCCTTTCCTAGTTCACTCTTTAATGAAAAAATGGAAGATGAACAGGTTAAAGATGAGCTACCCAACCCCAACCTTGAGCTTGGGTCACCTGCTCCTGCTCAGCTAAAGATCTGCACAAGACATTCCACCTTGTCATTCAACTCGGGTAACATCTATTATTGCACATTTACTTGATATCATTTGTTACACTGCCTTGCTACACTGCACGAGCCTCACACTATATGAGGCTTCCACTGACCCTTTATGGCAGATTGCAATAAAAGAGAAACTTGATGCATTATTAAAAACCATACTTGGGATTTGGTAACATTCCCCCCTCCCCCTAGGAAATTTGTGGTTGGTTGTAAGTGGATCTACAAGATTAAGATCGCTCTGATGGGTCAATTGAGCGCTACAAAACTCATTTTATTGCAAAATGTTTTACACAAGAGTATGGGATTGATTATGAAGAAACCTTTGCTCCATATCTCATCTGTTCATGCCCTCTTAGCTGTTGCTGCTGCTAGTAAATGAGACATTTTTCAGATGGATGTCAAAAATGTATTCCTTAATGGGGATTTAAGTGAAGAAGTGTATATGCAACCTCGTCTTGGTCTCTCTATTGACTCAAACAAGGTTTGTTACCTTCGACATGCACTTTATGGCCTTAAACAAGCTCCACGAGCTTAGTTTGCCAAATTCAGTTCTACCATCTCTCGCTTGGGTTACATGACCAGTCATTATGATTCTGCTTATTTTTTCGTCGCACTGACAAATGCACTATTTTACTTCTCCTATATGTGGATGATATGATCATAACTGATGATGACCTCAGTGGCATTCAAGACTCAAGGCTTTTCTTAGTCAGCAATTTGAGATGAAAGATCTTGGACATCTCAGCTACTTCTTGGGTCTTGAAATCACTCATTCTACCGATGGACTTTATATTACTCAAGCCAAGTATGCCTCTGAACTCTTGTCTCGAGCTGGACTCACTGATAGCAAGACTGTTGACACTCCAGTTGAGCTTAATGCGCATTTGACTCCCTCAGGAGGGAAACCATTGTCTAATCCCTCTCTTTACGGAAGCTTGGTTGGCAGCCTAGTTTATCTCACTGTCACTTGTCCAGACATTTTCTATGCTATTCACCAGGTGAGCCAGTATCTGTCTGCTCCACGATCGACTCACTATGCTGCTATTCTGCGCATTTTTCGATACCTAAAAGGCACTCTTTTCCATGGTCTTTTCTACTCTGCTCAGTCTCCTCTTATTCTCCTTGTATTTTATGATGTTGATTGGGTAGGAGATCCTACTGATCGTAGGTCCACCACTGGTTATTGTTTTCTTCTTGGTTCTTCTCTGATTTCTTAGCAAAGCAAGAAACAAACTCATGTGGCCGCTCCAGCACTGAAGCAGAATATCGTGCCCTTGTTGATACCACGTTTGAGCTCCTTTAGCTACAATGGCTTCTCAAACACTTAGGTGTGTCTACATCCTCTGCTACTCCTCTTTATTATGACAACAAGAGTGCCATTCATATTACTTACAATAATTTCTTCCATAAACGGACTAAACACATCAAGATTAATTGTCATTTTATTCGTTATCATCTTGTCCATGGTGCTCTCAAGCTGATCTCAGTCTCCTCTAAAGATCAACTTGCAGATATCTTCACCAAGTCACATCTTAAGGAACGCCTTCGTACTTTGGTTAACAACCTTAAATTGGTCTCACACCCACTTTGAGTTTAAGGGGGCTGTTAACGTGTATAGTATTGTGGGCTTTAGGCTCAACTAGATTACTTGTATAACACACATTCTTGTACTGCACTAATATGCCTTCTATATAAAGGCACTAATGTATATTTTTTCACTATGAAATACAATACTATTGCATTTAGTATTTCTAACAATAAATATAATAATTGTAATTTTGTAAGCAAAACAGCAAACATAATACAAATTATAATTTAATTAACCACACACATCCAAGCCCAACCCAACTTAACCTGGGTGTGTGTGAGAGAGCCTCCCTTAGTAGGCCCTCCCTTGAGGCAATACCCAAAGTCCAACATCTTGATATTTAAACCCACAAAATGTTTATAATCTTTTCAATGTGAGACCATGCATTTTCACATCTTCTACAATGTGAGACCATGCATTTTCATTACTCCTTGACGGTTTTGAGCAAGTGGCCAAAAATTAGTTGCAATTTCTGATGACTTTCACGCTACTCCTCTCTACTCTCCCTCTATCCAATTAGACCATTAAGATTATTTAGGAAGTTTTATAAAATATATACATAAATAATTGAAATATATTTATTAACTTATTCAGCTTGGTTCAGTCTAGTCGATTTGGTTTATTTCTTTAAGATTGGAATAGAGATTGAAATCGAATTAAAAAAAAATGAAGAAACAGATTGTTTTTATTTTTATTTTTATTTTTTACATTGATAGTACAATGTAAACTAATAATATTCCTTAAAAGTAATTAAAAATAAATCTTTTTTTTTTTATTTTGTAATTTTTTTTTTGAAACGTGCCAGAAAGCCTTTACTGATGAATAATAATCAATGAACGTCTCAAAGAACAACAAATAAAACATCAAGTGGAATATCCTCTAACTTAGCTTTTCTTGCTAATACATGTGCAATGACATTATTGCTGCGTTGTAATTAATCCCACCAAATCATGCCATTGCACAATACATAATTATAGCAAAGCATGATATACCTTTGAATGCTCATAAATTTCCCAACAACAAATATTTTTAATATTCTAGTAAAAGCAATGCAATATTGTACTTGTTCAGCTCTTTATATATGGTATATACGTTTTAAGCTAGCTTTTAAAGCCCTCAAATATTATTCACCAAACGAAATGAAGATACTACTCAATATTATCTCATTGGAGTATTCCAATAGGCCACATACTTCAATGGTAACAATGACTCAGCAACAATAGAATCCATATGAATTCCCCCCACTGGAATCTCTGCAGTGCCAATGAGGCACTGGTCGCTACCCTCAATAGAATAAACCTGATAAATGTTTAACAAGATTATTAGCAAATCTACATCAATGACAGTGAACATAATGTCCTTTCCTACACACTCTGGCAGCATTTTCATATCTGGAGGAGAGAAATAAAAAAGCAAGAATTTCAAAAACCTGGGTATTTGCTCCACGAGGCTGAAAACCGCATTTTTCAACAACAGAGGACCTTACAATCTCTGGAGTTGTCAAAGGTGTGAAGCCCTTCTTCATGACTTCTGAGAGTGTCCAGTTAATAAGGCCCATCTCTAACATAACCGCTTCATTCTTCAGGTAGTAGAATTTTGATCCGCTGACCTATATGCACATCCAGAAAAATGGATACCCATTAAAAAGGAAAGCAGTCAATTGTTGAGTTTGAGTTAAAAGTTACCAAATCTATTTATTTGGAATTCAAAATTTTAGATTTGACACAACAACCTAAATTATGAGTAAAATCTTCTGAATATCCAAGTATTGCAGATTTATCAACCTGTTAGATTACATAACAAACACAACTTCCAGATATGTAGACCTCTATCCTACTACTAGAAAAACCTTAAAAGTTATGATACAAACCCTGTAGGGAGAAACTAAGGGGACACTTTTAACACCTTAGATTAAATAGAAAGAGTACCTCTGCAGCAGCATCGAAATCTAAAAGATCAAGTTCTTTTCCAAGTTGAAGGTGATCCTTGACAGGGAAGCTGAATTTGCGTGGGCTACCTACCTACAAAAGCACATAGAAAATTGAAAAGAAAGCTGTATAAACCTGAACTACAACATGCATCCCTTGTCAGACAGAGAATGACTCCAAAAAAACAAGGTACCATCTTTCTTATCACCGAAGACTCCTCCCCTCCAATCGGAACATCCGGATGAGTCATATTCGGTATACACTGAGCTTCCTGCTGAAGCTCATCAGTAAGTTTAAGAAGGTCTTCTTCCAAGGTGACAAGCCCTTCCTTCAGATTCTTTCCTAAATACATAAATAAACGCAGTATGAGAAACACATTTCAAAATCAGGGCAATGATATATGCATAATATAATATTCCCACCATATACCTTCTTCTATGAGTCTTTGACGCTCAGCTGGTTCCAATTTCCCTTTCATCTTGTTTGCCACCACATTCCTTTCCCCACGAAGCCGCTCAACTTCCTGCTATCTGTGAGTGACAATTAGCTCAAAAATTGAGAAGAAAACAATTTGCTCTCTGTTTTTACACCATATTTTATTTTTAGATGTAATCTAAACAAAGAACCTTTGCATTTTATTGCTCAAAGCACCGCCGATTTGTACTTCAAAATATATTTCACATCAAACAGACATCTTCTAAAGCCAGGGAATTTTTTTTTTTTTTTTAGATGGCAAAACTTAAAGTACAGTTCTTTATGTGTACCATAGGTTCACCATAAGTTCCCGAATTATATTCAAACAAGTAGATTAGCCAATGCACTTCCTTATGTATACACATGGTTGAATCTATCTGGAGAATGCACAATACAATGCCAAAGGAACTACACCAAAACTTTACCCAAAAAAGTTCTCATCATAAGATTCTCTCCCATGCTTTTTTGTTTTTTTTCTCTACTAACAGCCTTCATACAATAGCCTTCATTCAAGACCCATTGGGTGCGTGTGTAACTTAATCAATGAAAAGACTTACACATACATACATACACAAATTGACACACATACTAACAACTAGTGAATTGTCAAAATGAAATTGAATTTTCCAAAATTCAAACAGAAAAGCAATGCACAAAGTTTGATTATGGTTATTAGCATAAATAAGAGAGTATAAAATTACAACCTTTTGAAGATGGGTCATTTTGTCATACAGTTGAAGCACAGTTTCCAAATTAGCATTGGAGTTCCTCTTCTCTATGTTTAAAGCTACTGCTTCTTTGTTCTCCCTTATCCACTTGAAGTCTATCGCTGCTTTCCACTGAGCCTTCACAGCTTCATCAATCATCACCAAAATCAAAAACCAAAAATTCAAATTAAAAAAAAAAAAAAAAAAA